>NC_061807.1:39561037-39865128 GCF_021462225.1 Girardinichthys multiradiatus
TCAGCTAGTTCATCCTGAATGATCTCAACATTTGATAATCCACTGTGCCATGTGCTTATTAGTTATTCAGCATGTGTCCACCTGCTCCATGAGGAGGGAATGTCATTTCAGCTGTCCATCAAGCTTTTCAAAATCTGCCTACAGGTGTTTCTCAGCCTAATCTCTCTGCCTTATGATTTTTTGTTGTTGTTTTCTAGCAGTTGTACCTTGGTGGCATCCCTGAGCACATGGCAGCTTGTATGCCTGGACACTCAAAGTAGATTACAGCTTTGTAATATTATTGCACTGGAGGATGAAGGATTACTTATTCCTTATGCAGTCAGTGTACACCCTCTTTTTCCCGTGCCTTTTTGTGGATTGTCATACCTGAGTAAAACACTTGATTGCATGTTGCTTGCTTAACTAAGGTTGATCCAAGTGTTTCAAGCTGGTAGGTTGGTGGTTATCGGTGGTAGACTTTTCTATTAGAAAATAATTTAACAAAAGCAGGCATAGATTATGTGGAAACATATAAAGCTGTGATCTGCAACCTGCGGCTTCAGAGCCACATGTGGCTCTTTAGATCCTCCACAGTGCCTCTTCATAACTTTGGCCTAAAATGATGAAGACCTGAGAAATGTTTTTATATACAAAGATAAAAAACACTAGTTCTAGCATTTTTTCATGCAATATTTGCAGAATTAGAATTTCCACACCAGAATGCCTTTAACAATACGACGACTTCTTTTTTATTTATTAAGAATGAGAGGAAAATGGCTCTTTGGATTGTAATGGCTGCTGATATGTGGTGTAAAGGGGGCAAGTGCAAAGAAAGCATGGCCCCATGATGTCTCTTGTGGTCAGAAACACTGCAGCAAGTATTTGGTTTCTGTCTTCAAAGCAAAGCCGGCTCTGGATCAATACGTTTTGGGTTGTAGACTTTGAAGCACACTCCAGCTCAGTCTTCAGCTGTCTGAGGATTTACTTTAAAAGGTGTTTCTCTGAGTATGCGTAGCATTAAAACCCCTCCTAAGCTGCATCATCGTGAGTTACTTAGGGAGCCCCCCTTTGTCAGGAATGGTGCCTTGGGGTGCACGATCACACAGAACTCAGAACAATGCACTCACAAACAAACAAACAGGCAGCTCACAGCTCATTTGAGCTTCTGCTCGGGGGAGAGGCAAATAAACAAATTGAGTCTAAAGATGCATCGTTTCTGCTTTAACAAGAACCCACATGTGCTCAGACACACAGCCAAGCACAGCGCTGATGGTTTAAAATGGCAAGGCGGCAGCTGAGATGATATTGTTGCTGATTGTCTAACCCCAGATATTGTATTCCTTCTGAAAGCAAAGTTCTCAGGGCCATTTCCAACTGAACTTTCTCCCTGCAGGAAAATTATGCCACAGCTCTTTTTCCACTTTCTGATTTGATAAATGAGGAGGAGAGCAAGAAAAGTGCATCTATCAGTTTCTGCAAGGGAATATTGGCTTGGCCTCTTTCTAGTGTGATTTATGCATGCATGCAGCTCATATTTTACACACTGGTGAGTAGATGGGAAATTGAACCATGAGGTACTACTCACAGCAGGATTGAAGATTGGATGATGAAATGAGGAGGAAACACCTCACAAAAACGGAACACAGAGGAGTTGTTTTTTTTCCCCTTCCTCTGCTCCAAGATGATGGAGTTTGTGATTTCTATCTTGCTTCTCTAAATACACTGATTACATCCTGGTGGGACCATTTCTCTAAAGACTTTTGAGTAAATGTTTAATTAATATTTAAAATTAGACAACATACGACATAGTACTCAAAACTTGTGCATTGTGAGAAACATCTAAAAGCTGTTTTTATGTAACACACAGTTATTGATGATCTAACAGAATTAAAACTGAATTGACTACAAAACCCCCTCCTGCACGGATCATTTTTGCAGCAGAGCTGGAAAACTTCCCAACTAAAGTTACTCCTTTGGTTCATTAACATATAATGCAGATGGTGTACAGTATCATTCATTATGTTGAACAGCTTGGCAACATTCCTCTTTCTGCTTTCATCTCTGGGGACTACGGAGTGCCTCCCAGCACACAACCATCCTTCTTTATCAGTTTGTTCACTTTCTCTGAGTCTCTGGCTCTAATGCTGCTGTTCCTACAGATGGCTGTAGAAAAGTACACTTTCCCCCCCAATTTATGGAAGATATTGTACATGTTGATGATGCTAAAGGACCTAACCTTTGTCAAATCTCTGTCCCCTCTTGTATACAGCCATTTTGTATTTCCACAGCGATCTGTTGTCCAGGTGAACATCCAGGTACCCGCAGTTGTTCTCACGTTTTTCCAGATTGACATATTGTGCCTGTAGGAGGTTTACATACACATCATGGCAAATAATGTATTCATTTTAGGCTTCTAATGATGCATTTGAACCCTTAATTTTCTCATGGTGAAAACATTTTACAACAAAAAAATCAAACATTATTTTAAAAACAAGAATTGCGGGTATTTTCCAATTCCACACATGGTCAAAATGAAGACAGGTGTATGCATACATCCTCACACATATTTGTCCTTTGCAGATAAAGCAATTGCTTTTTGTAGCCACTCATAAGCTTCTGGAGTATTTCTGTCTGGATGTTTTACCGCTCTTTATATTAGAAAATGTGGAGTTCATTTAAATAGTTTGGTTTCCTGATATAGACCCGGTGTTTAAGAGTGGTCCAATAATTTTTAACTAAGTTATGTTTGGGGCAATTCCCAAAGCATGCCTGTTTAACTTGTTAATAGCTTGTCTGGCTTATTGGACTACTGGTATTGTATTTAGAGGTTTTGTTTAAACTTAACATGACTGCCAAATGAATAAAATAACTGTTTATGCCTATATTGTAAAGCAACAATACAGCAAACTATAACTAGAAGACCCTTAACTATATAGTGCTCCCAACCTTAAATGGTATATTTGAAGTCTAATCAACACAGCTTACAGTATGTCTATATGTCTGACTGCTGGCTGTGGTGTGTGTTCAGGCTGAGAAACGATTGTCCCTGATGGATTGAACAGAAGTCCTTCTGTTGGTCAAAATGAGATAATGGCGAAAAATTATTCCAACTACCACTACTAATGATAAAAATGGTAAAAGGTATGCTCAAAACAAAGGTGATATACTGGTTCACAAAAGGCACATACTTATTATGTACTAAGTGCATGATACTTGTGTAATGATACTTGTTTTTATTAAAAAATGAACATTAGCTAACTTTATTTATTCTGACATCTGTTTTAATGTGTGTTTGGGATCATTGTGCTGTTGGATCACACAGTAGTGTCCAAGTTTCATCCATTTAGATGTTGAATTGAGGCGGTTTCTTTGCTGTTCCACTCATTTTGTGCAATGCATCAGTTTTACTAGAAGTAAAACAGACCCACAGCATGATGCTGCCACTGCTGTGTCTGACAGTTGGCACAGTGTTTTTAAGTTTTAAAGCCTCAAACATGCTTTTTGTTGGTGTGACTTAATCTTTGTCTCCTTCAGCTATGAAACATTTAACTCAAGAAATTTCTTGTCTACTTTAGTAGCTGCAATTTTCAGTCAAGCTTGAAGGCAAGGCAAGACAAGTTTATTTATATAGCACATTTCTGTAGCAAGACAATTCAAAGTGCTGTACACGAAAAAAAAGAGAAAGAGACATAATAGGAAAAGTACATTACAGTGGCATGAAGGTAATTAATTAGTGGGGTCCACTTTTCCTGTGGAACTCTCTCTCTCAGCCAACTGCCTGGTTATCTCTATCTCTGCTGGAGCTGTTGGTGGCAGCCTTATCATTTTTGTTGATACTCCATGCTCTCTGCTAAAGGTCGAGGCTGCTGGTGCATTATCTATTGAATAGATATTGATTAGATATCTATTCATTGATCTAATATTGATTAGAAGTGAAACATCTGGCTCCCGGCTTGTTCAAACAGAAACCATCAAGCTTGAATAGATTTCTTTTTTCCCAAAAAATATTAAGTTTGTTGTTGATGAAGTTCAAAGATATAGTAGCACATGCTTTTTTCAACCATTTATTAATCATCAGAAGTCTCACAAAAATCTAATCTTCACATAAAATCAGTGCAAAGGGTCTGCTGAGAAATACCTTGATATTGAGACCTCTAACTTTATTCAGCAGACGAATGAAACCCCTCCTTGAACCGCCACCATAACGTGGTGGAGGGGTTTGAGTGCTCGAATGATCCTAGAGGCTATGTTGTCTGGGGCTTAAATGCCCCTGGTAGGGTCTCCCATAGCAAACAGGGTCTAGGTGACGGGTCAGACAAAGAGTGTTTCAAGACACCTTCATGAGGACTGCTAAATCGAGGCACCTGGCACCCCCCGGTACAGTGGAGCCGGGGCCCCGCCCTGGAGCCAGGCCTGGGGTCAGGACTCGTCGGAGAGCGCCTAGTGGCCGGGTTGCTCCTCGCGGGACCTGGCCGGGCCAAGCCCGAATGATGAGAGATGCGAGGCCATTTCCCAGTGGGCCCAGCACCTGCAGGGGGAACCGTGAGGGACCGGAGCAAAGAGGATTGGGCGGCGGACGAAGGAGGAGACTTCGGCGGCCCGATCCCTGGATGCTTAGGCTGGCTATAGGGACGTGGAATGTCACCTCGCTGGGGGGGAAGGAGCCTGAGCTTGTGCGGGAGGTCGAGAGATATCGACTAGAAATATTCGGGCTCGCCTCCATGCACAGCGTGGGCTCTGGAACCCAACTCCTCGAGAGGGGCTGGACTCTCTTCTACTCTGGAGAGGCCCACAGGGAGAGGCAGTGGGATGGGGTAGGTTTGCTTGTTGCCCCCCAGCTCAGCCGTCTCATGTTGGGGTTTACCCCAGTGGATGAGAGGGTCACATCCATGCGCCTTCGGGTTGGGGACAGGTCTCTGACTGTCGTTTCAGCCTACGGGCCGAGCGGTAGTGTGGAGTACCCGGCCTTCTTGGCGTCCCTGTTGGGGGAGCTGGATAGTGCCCCTCCTGGGGACTCTGTTATTCCGCTGGGGGATTTCAACGCCCACGTGGAGACAACAGTGACACCTGGAGAGGCGTGATCGGGAGGAATGGCCTCCCCGATCTGAATCCGAGTGGTGTTTCGTTATTGGACTTCTGTGTTAGTCACTGATTGTCCATAATGAACACAATGTTCAAACATAAGGCTGTCCATCAGTGCACTTGGTACCAGGACACCCTAGGCAGGAGGTCAATGATCAACTTTGTTGTCGTATCATCAGACCTTCGGCCACATGTTTTGGACACTCGGGGTGAAGAGAGGGGCTGAGCTGTCCACTGATCACCACCCGGTGGTGAGTTGGATCTGCTGGAAGAGGAGAAAGCCAGACAGACTTGGCAGGCCCAAGTGCATAGTGAGGGTCTGCTGGGAACGTCTGGCAGAGCCCTCGTCCAGGGATGTATTCAACTCCCACCTCTGGGAAAGCTTTGACCAGATTCCGGGAGATGTTGGAGACAAAGAGTCATCTATTGTCGATGCTGCTGCCCGTAGCTGCGGCCGTAAGGTCTGCGGTGCCAGTCCTGGTGGCAATCCCCGAACCCGGTGGTGGACACCGGCAGAAAGGGATGCTGTCAAGCTAAAGAAGGAGTCCTATCAGCTGTGGTTGGCTTGTGGGACCCTTGAGGCGGCTGACGGGTACCGTGAGGCCAAGCGTGTCGCAGCCCGGGCTGTGGCAGAGGCAAAAACTCAGGTCTGGGAGGAGTTCAGTGAGTCCATGGAGAAGGACTATCGGTTAGCCACGAAGTGATTCTGGCAAACTGTCCAGTGCCTCAGGAGGGAGAAGCACTGCTTCACCAACACTGTTTACAGTAGGGGTGGGAGGCTGCTGACCTCGACTGGGGACATTATCGGGCGGTGGATGGAGTACTTCGAGGATCTCCTCAATCCTGCCATCACACATTCCCTGGTGGAAACAGAGGCAGGGGACTCGGGGCTAGACTCTTTCAGCACCCAGGCTGAAGTCACCGGTTATAAAGCTCCGTGGCGGCAGGGCTTTGGGGGTGGATGAGATCCACCCTGAGTACCTCAAGTCTCTGGATGTTGTGGGGCTGTCATCGTTGACACGCCTCTTCAACATTGCATGGCGGTCGGGGACAGTGCTTTTGGACTGGCAGACTGGGGTGGTGGTCCCCCTTCATAAGAAGGGTGACCAGAGGGTGTGTTCCAACTACAGAGGGATCACACTCCTCAGCCTCCGTGGTAAGGCATACGCCAGGGTAGTGGAGAGGAGAGTCCGGCCAATAGTCGAACCTTGGCTTCAGGTGGAGCAGTGTGGTTTTCGTCCCGGCCGTGGAACACTGGACCATCTCTATACCCTCTACAGGGTACCTGAGGGGTTCATGGGAGTTTGCCCAACCGGTCCACATGTGGACCTGGAGAAAGCATTCGACTGTGTCCATCGTGATGCCCTCTCGGGGTCTTGTTCACGAGTGAGGGAAGAATGGAGCAGGAGATCGACAGACAGATTGGTGCGGCTGCCGCAGTAATGGGGGCACTGTGCTGGTCCATTGTGGTGAAGAGAGAGCTGAGCCAAAAAGCGAAATTCTCGATTTACCGGTCGGTCTACGTTCCTACCCTACCTATGGCCATGAACTTTGGGTCATGACCGAAACGAGATCCCGGATACAAGCGGCTGAAATGAGCTTTCTCTGTAGGGTGGGCGGGAACTCCCTTAGAGATAGGGTGAGGAGCTCGGCCATCCGGGAGGGGCTCGGAGTAGAGCCGCTGCTCCTCCACATCGAGAGGAGCCAGTTGAGGTTGCTCGGTCATTTATACCGGATGCCTCCTGGATGCCTTCCACAGGAGGTGTTCCAGGCACGCCCCACCGGGTGAGGCCCAGGGGACGGCCCAGGACACGCTGGATGGACTATGTCTCTCTGCTGGCCTGGGAACGCCTTGGGCTCAGCCCGGAGGAGCTGGAGGAGGTGTCTAGGGAGATGGACTTCTGGGTGTCTCTGCTGAGTCTGCTGCCCCTGCCGTTCCCTGATGAAGCGGAAGACGACGAGTACGAGTATGAGTACGAATGAAATCCTCTTTCAATACTTCCATTTTTTTTCTTGGCTACGTTATCCATGGCTCCTAAGTGTATGATAAGGTTTTATAGGGTTGGGTGCTCTTCTGTTATTGCCAGAATATTCTCTGAGATATCAGACACCATGTTACAGGTACCAATCATAACTTCTGTGTTTTTCTTGTTGCAGACGTTTTTAATCCCATTCGCAGTTGCATGTCCACTATTAGGCTCCTTGGCCCAGTAGGGTTCTCTTTATCTGGTAGATTAGGAGAAGACTGTTTAGAATGAAGATTGTCCTCATACCTTGTTTTGTTCTTAGAAGCTATATCATTTTCCTGGTTTTCATTCTGTAGTGGGGCAAATCTATTTTGGAGAGGAATTCCGATCCAGATTTGGAGGGAACTCTGACTCTGGGTTTCCTTAGATAGAAAAACTTTTAACCAATTTGAATAATAAACTGAATCCAACTACACTGTTTGATAGTTAGGATTAATTGGACTTTATGTACCCCACATGAAATCTGTATGATTCAATTGAACTGACTTTCTAAAGTGCTGTGAATTGGCCCTATATAAATAAAACTGAATCTAAGTCCATTATTTCCTGCCAGCTCTCTCCTATCATTTGTTGTGACAACAGCTCGCTGTCGAAGTCTCCTTTTCTCAGGGGAAAAGGGATAATTTCTCTGTATTTCTGGCCATTCTGCATTATTTAATTGTCGAGATCTTCCAGTGAGTCGTCTTGATTGAGTTTTTGGCCTTGTGTCTAAAACATTCCAGGGGTGTTCTGCCGGTGGGTTTATTTTTGGCGTTCTGTTTGCTGGTTAAGTTGTTGAGCTGGTTGTCACTGTTTGGGATCACAGGCAGAGTTGAATAATCACTGTACCACATATTAACCTCAACATTCACTTCTAGTCGATGGATTTTAATCTCCAAAACAGATAATTTCTGTGAAAGTTTGTCGAAGTTCTGTGTGGTGAAGGAAGGCATCTTGTGCTGATTAGCTGGCATCGACTTGTCCTTCTTTCGGGTTCGATTCGAAATCCTTAGGAAAAATAAAAATAATAATAATCCTTGGGAGTCATAATCAGGTATGAATTAGTTTAATTCCAACCTCTCCGTAATTTTGGCTAAGAGATAAAAAGTTAAGAGTAAAAGAATGCAAGCAAGCAGGGAGCAGTGGAAGAAAAGCGCCTGAGCAGGCAGAGAGGCGGAAGTAGCAGAGCATCAACTCTACTCAACCGAAGGTGTTCTTTTCTTGGTAAAGACGCTCTATGTACATGTTTCATGTTTAATGTTTCACTCACTTCAGTCTAGTTAGTTTCACTGGTGACATTTCTCCAAATATTGGTGGGGGTGTTTTCTACTGCTACACAGTGTTTCTCAGTGGAGCAGTAGAAAAAAATGCAGCATTGCATCATCACATTTTTGATGCCTCAGCTATGTCTCAGCATTTTGTGCAGCATCAGTAGTTGCTGGAGCAGCATGAAATTGGCTCAGTATATTCACATTCTCCGGAGGGCTGCTTTCAGTCCTTGTTCAACTTTCAGCTCCGTAGTGTTTTTAATTGATGCCTTTAATAAATCTATTAAATGAGCCCTGTTCTTTGTACCACTGCAGCACAAAGTGTTTTTCACTGAAGTGTCTTAAGGTGATGTATGTGGGCAGATTCACTGAAAAACTGCTTTCAATTAAATGTTTTACATTCAGTGTTTCCTAGTAATGTACTCAAAGCATAGTATTGCAATGTTTTCTTAGTGACAGTTTCATATTAGATGTGTTATGTTGAACTGAGGGGCTGCAGGGCAGCAAAGTTGGTAGCACTGTTGCCTTGCAGCAAGAAGGTCCTGGGTTCTTCATGGAGTTTGCAGGATCATTTTAAATTCTATTTTGGATTTAACGGAGAGCCGACAAAGGGGAGCTAAAATTGAAGAAATATGATCTCTCTTTTTAATTTTCATCAGGACTGTTCAAGCAGTGTTTTTGATCAGCTGGATACTTTTAATTGACTTCTCATGTGACTACTGAGTCTGGAATGAATAAAACAATGTTTATGTCCTTAGATTATATATATATTCTGGGGAAATAAAAAAAAAAAAAAAATTATTACAATAATAAGATATTTTCAAACTTTTTCCAAATAAAAAACAAACTCACAATTTGTCACAAAAAATCTCAAGATATAACCAGATTAACATCAGATAAGGTCGACGTTTCATGCATTTGTAATAAATTGGCAGCATGTTTGGCTTGCTGCCTAACTTACTATGCTGTTATACCCATAGAGGTGGTTACTTTCACAGGACAGCTTTGTTTTTTAAGAGTTGGGAACTTATTTACCGCCATTTTACAATTAAGACATCATTAGGCAATTTTTTATATCTGCTCTAATAGAAATACTGGGAAAGCTTTTAATAGGTCAGCACATGCAACCTCTCAGAGGCAAGCAGACAGCATTTAATGGGTGATGGTAGTATTTTTAAGCCTCAATTTCCAGTTTGGTGGTATTTTAAATTTCAGAATTTCATTGATCTCCATATCTTTTTCTCTGGCAATCAAACAAGCAAAATAAAAGTAGAGATGATGGTGGAAGCACTTAGTAAAGGACCTGATTGTGTTTGCTGCGTTAAAGGTTAATGCAAAGCTAGTTAGTTTTAGCCTGATCTGGTGCTTGGAATGAGGCACTTTTTCTTCTTATTACGTAATGTTTCGCAGAGGAACACCATTTCCTTCAACCCTTCATAACAAGGTCCAAACATATATACTCTCTCATACTGTTATAGCATTTAAAAAGGAGATGCATCATTGTTATCCCAAGCATTGACTACTCAGTATCAGAGTCACTGTTAATGGTTTTCCCCCAGTTGTGCAGTAATACTGCAGCCATGGAAGGAAGTGTTTTGGAAAGCATTTTTTAAATGAAGATATTTCTCTAATTAGTAGTAATATGACTTAATTCAATAATAATAATAATAATACAAAGTAAACAACAAGAATACATAATTTCTTTATAACACTTTGGAGCTACTGGGCTTTACATGTTAATAATGTTAATGTACTTATGGTATTAAAAAGGAAAGTTCTGATGACGGATCCCGATCAGAGACAGCCTTATGTTTCTGAAGATATGTCAGGCTGAACACATGCAACTATAATCTTTTATAAACCCAGGTCTTTCTGCTGCTGACAAGGTTTGCCTGATGAGCCGCTGCAGGCTAAAGTAAGCATGTTTCCTCTTTAATTTGCTGTAACTTATGGATATTTTGGCTCATAACATACAGCAGTGCGGTAAAACTTACAAAAATCATTGCTGTTCAGCTTGATAAATTAGCGCTTTGCGTTGAATATCATAGAATTTATTGACTAGTGTTTCAGTTACACTCTACCTAGCTCACCCCTACAGAGAGAGCTGTTTAAGTACAGCAATCAGAGCTGGTGATGCCACACAGATAGGGAACTGCAGGTGCCAATATAGTCTCTGTTTTACAATGAACATCACTGAAGAGTGAAAATTACTTAAGTACAGACTCCCTATACATTTAATTAAGATTTTCACTAGGTTTGAATAGGTTTGTGAAAAAGTAAATTAGATATGAAAAAAGTTAAGGGTTCACTCCGGATACTCCGTCTTCCTCCCACAGTCCAAAAACATGACTGTTAGGTTAAATGGTCTCTCTAAATTGCCCTTAGGTGTGAATGGGTGTGTCCATGGATTTTTGTCCTGTATGTCTCTGTGTTGCCCTGCGATGGATTGGCAACCTGTGCAAGATGTACCCTGCCTCTTGCCCATAGACTGCTGGAGATAGGCACCAGCTGCCCTGTTACCCACTATAGAATAAGCAATACAGAAGATGAACGAATGAATGAATGAACTATTGATTATTCCAAGACAAATTAATGGCTATAATTCTTTTGAATATTTAACCCTAGTTTTCTTAACTGATTTAGTGTTGAATACCAATCAAATCATTACAGTGGGGGATTTTAACATTCATGTTGACACATAAGCCTCAATACAGCCTTTGAAGCTATCTTTGACTCAGTTGGCTTTGCTCAAAACATTAGCAAAATTACCCACTTTTGCCTTTATACTCTGGACCTTGTGCTGACGTATGGCATTGCGTGTAAAGATATAACACTATTTCCACATAACCCTGACCATTTTCTAATTACCTTTGAGTTTAATTTAACTGAGTACTCCACACCTGAAAGAAAATTTCATTTTAGTAAATAATTTTTAGAAAATGCTGTACTAAACGTTAAAGAATCTGTTCTCTTTTTAATGTCCTCATTATCACAGCAAAGTACTGTGGAGGGCAGTAAATTCGTTTTTTTCAATGTTCCAAATTGATTATCTTGTTCATGTGGTACTTCCTCATTGCGTGGTGCATCGTAGCCCCTTTAAAAAAAAGAGGTAATTATTCATAGGATGCTGGCTCTCTGGTTTAATTCAGAGCTGCATATTTTAAAGGACAATCTTTGAGAATAGGAGAATAAATGGCATTCTATACAGCTAGAGGAGTCCTACTTGATCAGGAAAAACAGTAATTTTGTATATATATATAAAAAAAACAAACTTCACCAAACAAGAATAGCTAATTTCTCATCACTAATAGAAGATAATTAGAATAATCCTTGGTTTCTTTTAAGCACAGCTGACAAACTACACAGTCATGCCTTTGTTGAGCCATCCATTCCCTTAGCTCTCAGCAGTAAGGACTTTACAGGATTCTTTATGAATTAAATTAATTCTATTAAAAATAGAACCATTAGCATACTCCCAAACATGATTACTTCATCTTCAGTAAGTAAGACAGCATTGGAGGTAACTTTAGAACTCGATCTGTGTGTTTGGACTGCTTTGATCCAGTGGAGCTTCCTAAATTATCAGATATATTAGCTTCATCTAATCCTTCAACTTGTATGTTAGACCAATCCCATTCAAATTATTTAAGTAAGTGTTCCCTTTGATTACCAGCCCCATTTTAGATATGATTAATCTATCCTTAATAATCAGATATGTACCAGAGGCTTTTAGGGTTGCTGTAGTTAAACCTTTACTTAAGAAATGTTCTCTTGATCAATATCACTTAATAGATTACAGACCTATATCCAATCTTCAACTTTTATCAAAATTCGAGAAAATAGTTGTTAATCAAGTTTGTTAGCATTTACACAGTAATTATCTGTTGGAAGAGTTTCAAAAAGTCACTAATGAAATTCCAGAGTCTTTGAAAAAGATACTGTTTAGTCAACTAATTAACCTGGATGGCATTAAATTGACCTCCGGTAATAAAGTAAAAAACCTTGGTGTTATTTTTGACCACAACATGTCATTTAATTCCAATATTACACAGGTTTCTAGGTTTTCATTCCTCCATCTCTGGAACATTGCCAAAATTAGAAATATCCTATCCAGGAGTGACGCTGAAAAACTAGTCCATGCATTTGTTACTTTAAGGCTGGAATATTGTAATTCTTTACTATCAGGATGTCCACAAAATGCAATTAGAAGCCTCCAGCTGATCCAAAATGCTGCACCAAGAGTTCTGATGAAAATTAAAAAAGATTGACCATATTTTTACAGTTTTAGCTTCCTTTCATTGGCTCCCTGTTAAATCCAGAATAGAACTTAAAATTCTCCTTCTCACATATAAAGCCCTTAACGATCAAGCTCCATCATAAATCAGAGATCTGATTGTTCCATATATTCCTAACATAGCGCTTCATTCTCAGACTGCAGGTTTACTGGTGGTTCCTAGAGCCTCTAGAAGTAGAATGGGAGGCAGATCATTTAGTTATCAGGCTCCTCTCCTGTGGAACCAGCTCCCGGTTTTAGTCAGTGAGGCAGACACCCTGTCTACTTTTAAGGCTAGGCCTAAAACCTTCCTCTTATAGTAAGAGTGGCTTAGGTTATCCTGAGCTATCTCTGTAGTTATGATGCTATAGGTTTATGCTACTGGAGGACGTAATGACCCACTTTCCTTCACTCTTCTACATTCTCCTACTACTCTCCAATTTTGCATTACTTGCTGTTATTTCAGCTTTTAACTTTATGTTGTCTCTCTTTTTTCTCTTCCTAAAAGCTACACCTGGCCTGGCTTTGTGTTTAGCTGCTACACCTTCCAGGACGGTTGCATCGGCTGAGCTACTAATGCCAACAGCTTAATATTCTCCTTTCACAAATATGCAGTTTGCCCTGTTTTTCGGTGTTTAATCCTGTATCTCTCCTAGACATAGCTGTTGGCTGAGCTTTTGCTGTGACTAAATGTATGTGCTCTTTCATACTGTATACTTGAAAACTGGCTCAGAGTTTATCTGCTTAGCTGCTTTTCTCTCCTACATGAAGCCACTGAAGAAGCTACTACTGTCTTTAACATTTACTTTTATTTCACATTGAAAGTACTCCTAGGTTAGTGCCGCTGTCTTATTTTGTGCGTATGCTCTGTTCTCTCAAGCCCCCAGTCGGTCATGTCAGATGGCTGTTCACAATGAGCCTGTGTCTGCTGGAGGATTCTTCCTGTTAAAGTGGAGTTTTCCTTTCCACTGTTGCTACATGCATCGGTATGAGGGAAGCTGCATAGTCAACGACACAATGCAAGTGACTGTCTACTGTTGCTACATGCTCATTCAGGAAGAGTGAATGCTGCAAGTCACTGAGATGATGCAACCTGTTGGGTTTCTTTAGATAGAAAACTATTTAACCAATTTGAATAATAAACTGAATTTGACTGCATTGTTTGATAACTAGCATCAATTGGAACTTATGTACTTGACTTGGAATCTGTATGATTCCATTGCATTGACTTTGTAAAATGCCTTGAGATGATGTGTTGTAAATTGGTGCTGTATAAATAAACTGCATTGAATTGTCATTAGTCTGAGATGTTCAACAGGCTGTCAATATTTCCAAATCCAGCATGTTCCATAACAGAGGCTAAGCTCAAAGCATAAAACAGCACAACTTTGCTGTACTTCATTCAGCCCTCCTCTTATCTATTGATATTCTCACTCTCTCTGTCTCTCTGTTTCACGGTCTGAATAAATTGCAGGTTTTTAATGGATCTTACAGCATCTGTGCTTTCTTCCTCTGAATTTTAAATACCTTTACTGATATTGAAAATAGATAATTTTGAGTCAGCACAAGATGGTAGCGAATAGTATGCTGCAGTCACTAATCAGAAAAAGAACAGATGTGACCAGCTAATCAACAGTCAGAGCCAAATAAGCTGAAAATCGTTTAATTCCGGACACTTGTATAATTCTCAGTGCATCTTTGTTTTTATTTTTCTTTGCATCAAGATTACTTGATGCAAATCTATTATACCTATCATAATTGGTTCAATGGTTAGGATTAATTGGAATGTACAGGGGTTGGACAATGAAACTGAAATACCTGGTTTTAGACCACAATAATTTATTAGTATGGTGTAGGGCCTCCTTTTGCGGCCAATACAGCGTCAATTCATCTTGGGAATGACATATACAAGTCCTGCACAGTGGTCAGAGGGATTTTAAGCCATTCTTCTTGCAGGATAGTGGCCAGGTCACTACGTGATACTGGTGGAGGAAAACGTTTCCTGACTCGCTCCTCCAAAACACCCCAAAGTGGCTCAATAATATTTAGATCTGGTGACTGTGCAGGCCATGGGAGATGTTCAACTTCACTTTCATGTTCATCAAACCAATCTTTCACCAGTCTTGCTGTGTGTATTGTTGTCATCCTGATACACGGCACCGCCTTCAGGTTACAATGTTTGAACCATTAGATGCACATGGTCCTCAAGAATGGTTCGGTAGTCCTTGGCAGTGACGCGCCCATCTAGCACAAGTATTAGGCCAAGGGAATGCCATGATATGGCAGCCCAAACCATCACTGATCCACCCCCATGCTTCACTCTGGGCATGCAACAGTCTGGGTGGTACGCTTCTTTGGGGCTTCTCCACACCGTAACTCTCCCGGATGTGGGGAAAACAGTAAAGGTGGACTCATCAGAGAACAGTACATGTTTCACATTATCCACAGCCCAAGATCTGTGCTCCTTGCACCATTGAAACCGACGTTTGGCATTGGCATGAGTGACTAAAGGTTTGGCTATAGCAGCCCGGCCATGTATATTGACCCTGTGGAGCTCCTGATGGACAGTTCTGGTTGAAACAGGAGAGTTGAGGTGCACATTTAATTCTGCCGTGATTTGGGCAGCCGTGGTTTTATGTTTTTTGGATACAATCCGGGTTAGCACTCGAACATCCCTTTCAGACAGCTTCCTCTTGTGTCCACAGTTAATCCTGTTGGATGTGGTTCGTCCTTCTTGGTGGTATGCTGACATTACCCTGGATACCGTGGCTCTTGATACATCACAAAGACTTGCTGTCTTGGTCACAGATGCGCCAGCAAGACGTGCACCAAGACGTGTCCTCTTTTGAACTCTAGTATGTCACCCATAATGTTGTGTGCATTTCAATATTTTGAGCAAAACTGTGCTCTTACCCTGCTAATTGAACGTTCACACTCTGCTCTTACTGGTGCAATGTGCAATCAATGAAGACTGGCTACCAGACTGGTCCAATTCAGCCATGAAACCTCCCACACTAAAATGACAGGTGTTTTAAGTTTCATTGTCCAACCCCTGTATGTACCTAAGTTTTGTGAAGTGCCTTGAGATGACATGTGTTGTGAATTGGCGGTATATAAACAAACTGAAATGAATTTAAATTAGTTATCACTCTATTTAATGTGCTGTAAAGATAGAAGAATGTTTTAACAGAAATAATTGCATGAATGAGCCAGCAACATTACTTTGACTTCCAGCTATATTAATTATGACTGACATAAACATATTATTGATACATTCTTCTCATTCTCAATAATAATAGCATTAGTAGTTTTCCTTTGTCACATTCAATCCCTCATTGTTCTTTGGTACTTCTACAAAGGGCTCAACACCTGCTGTATAAATAAACAAATCTGGGACAGGCTGCCTGGTATCTTACTGGTTGTAGAGAACAATCAGAGCAATGTCAGTTTGGATTAGTGGTAGAATACAAGATGAAGAAACTAAGCAAACAAAAACTACAGCAAGCCAAACTTCAATAGTCCAACTGAATTTCATGTAAATTTGACATGGTCGCCTTAATCATTTCCATTGAAGACTATCAGTGTCATCAATAATCTTGAAATAGACTTGTGTAATCAGTCTCTGTAATCTTCAGAGGTGTCTTAGAGACATATTCCTTTAATTTCCCTGCTGAGCGGTGCATGCCTGAGCCTATCTAGGAGAAATATCATTTCAAAATCTGTACAAAATCCATCAATTTTGACATTATTTAATGTCAAAAGAGGTTCAGTTGCTGTTATCAGAATATCTTTTTTGCATTTAGTAATTATAATTGAGCACAGTGACCATAAATATACATGTAGGAGTTATTTGTATTTTAGGTACACAATAAAAACCGAAAATGACAAAGTGGTATTCAGAGAGCAGAAACCCTTGAAGCTTTCGCAGCATGAGTAAATCACCATGACAAGTGTAGATCACTTACTGCTGTTCTTTTAGCAGCCTTGCAGTGTTTGATTGAAGAGCTGGTGGAGATGGCCCTTGAGGTGTAGAATTGCTTGGTAGATTTGCCACAATAGCATGCTGTCACCATAGCTTATACACATTTTACCAAGCTGATTGACTACTATTGGGTATTTGGGTAAAGCGTTTTCTATCAGCGGTCTGAAGACGACACATCATAAGACGTCAGGCGGAGTGTAATAATAGGAATTCATGAAGCAGAAAGCAAATTGTTTTGGAAACAAAAACAAAAAAAACAAGAAAAAAAAACCTTTGGTCCTAGACGTTGCTGTTCATAAAGCAATTTCGGTTAGCTTAGGCTAGGTACAGCATGGTGGACAATGTGGAAAACAAGACACACTGTCTACAAACATGTCGTCCAACAACAAACACTACAATAAAGGCGATTCGACTGCTAGAATTTTCAGACAACAGATCTTGCCAGTTATTATGCAATAGGAGTTTAAATTAATGCATTCAAAGATATTTAATAACATTTCCCTAACTGATCCCTACACTCTGGACATGTTTGGATTATTTGATTACCTTAAATATCAAAACACAGATACTTAATTTCTGTGTTGAGGTTTTGTGATGACTTTGAAGACTTTGTTTGGAAAGCATTTTTTGCCAGGCCTTGTCCTGTTTGTAGGATCTCTGCTCCTCCCCTTCTGGTTGGTTCTGGCAGCTCATTGTCTGCAGCTGCAACGCATTCTCCTAATGAGCTCATGGGCTTCTTAAGGTAGCTGCTGATACAGACCTTTGCTGGAACATAACCTCAGTTATGTGGACTCCTGTCTGTCTGCCTATCAACCTGCTTATCGACCTGCCTATCTGCCTACCTGCCTGCCAACATCTGGTAATACTCCTTCTTAAGGACTGCACTGTAAATATTCTCATCACCAGTACTCTCTCTCTCTCCTTGGATTCCTGGGTTTACCTCCTCCTCCTCTGGCTTCTGGACAACTCCAACTCAAGATTCCTTAAACAAAGTCTACAGTAGAAATAAACCTCATTTACTGTCTTATCCTGTGTGCTGAGTCTGTTTCATCCTCTGATTTTGTTCTAATTCGACTATCTAAGCAATTCATGATAGTATGTTCCAGCCAACTAACAAGTCGAAGAACAATTCAGATGATGAACAGACTTCCTTAAAGGAACGCCTACAATCTACTGAAACCATGCTTCAACAGCTACTGCAACAACAAAGGACTACAGATTCTCATCTCACGGAACTTGGTGGTATGGTTCATGCTTTAAGCAAAATCATAACCAAACTCTCACCTGCCTCTTCCAATCCTCCAGTTCATTTAGAGAATCCTCAGCCACCCACAATTCTATCTTCTGGGATCCGAGAGCCTGACTTCCGTCCGTCTGAACTGTTTGAGGGTAATCCTAATAACTTTGGTGGTTTTTCTCTCCAGTGTGAATTAGCATTTAGTCGTTCCCCCTTCCTTTACCCTACTGCAGCCTCCAAGATTACGTATATTGTTACCTCGCTAAAGAGATCTGCTCTGCGCTGGGCGCACGCCTATTTGGCATCTAACCCTGTTGAGTCTGTTAGTTATGCCATTTTTTTCAGTCACTTCAAGAGAGTCTTCGATCAACCACTCCAGCAGGAGGTAGCGGCTAAGAAGATACTCACCCTCAAACAGGGAAGGAGAGCGTTGGCGGAGTTCGCCATCGACTTCCGGGTGGCAGCGCAGGAAGTGGGTTGGGATGAAGCGGCACTCAAGAGTATTTTTGTTAATTCCCTTGCAGATCAAGTAAAGGACCAGTTGGTTTTGAGAGATGAACCCGAAAGACTGGATGAATTAATCAACCTATCGATCCGCATTGACAACCGTCTAAGAGAGAGACAAACAGAAAGGAACTACAATTCACAGTGGCAGCACTCTCTGGCGCCTCGAACCACTTTCCTCGACGCACCCACTTCCTCTTCAGAGGGATCTGCGGAACTGGAGGCGATGCAGATTGGTCACACTCGACTCTCCCCAGAGGAACGACAACACCGCTTTGAGGGTGGTCTTTGCCTATATTGTGGACAAGGAGGACATTTTATCACAAGATGCCCCAAGAAGGGAAAAGAGAGGGCTCGTCAATAGGTCAGGGGACTTTGATGAGCATATCCCATTCTTCCCCTGTCTCTCGTCTGTGTTTTCCGGTCACTATTATTGTTGGCCAAGAGAAGTTTCCTGTTGACGCTTTTATTGATTCTGGTGCTGAACAGAATCTTATTTCCTCAGATCTGGTTGATAAACTTCAAATACCCTCTCAGCCTCTCAACAATTCCCTTTCTGTCACTGGCATTACTGGTCAAACCATGTCTCAAGTGAGATTTAAAGTGCCTCAGCTTCACATCATCACCTCTGGTAACCATCATGAATGGGGTGAGTTCTTTGTTGTCTCTTCCATCTCTCCACAATTAGTTTTGGGGTTTCCCTGGTTGCAGAAACATAATCCCGTTATTAATTGGGTGGAGGGCAGAGTAGAGAGATGGAGTAATCTCTGTCTCCAGAACTGGTTAAAAACTGCTGTCTCTCACTCTATCAAACAACTCAAACCTTCTGAGCCTGTTGATCTGTCCAAAGTTCCACCTGAATATGTCGGGGAAGGACTGTGGGTCGGACCAAAGCGCAGACAAGATCTCGGTAGCCGCATCATAGTTACTTCCTTGTTTATTCATAAAAGTCCAAAAGGTAACAAAACACACTGCAGGGATGAAACAAGGACTAGATCAAAACTTGCGCAAACCTGCAGGTACTCATAGCAAGGCATAGCATAGTCCAAACGAAGCATAGGTATCCAAAGCGTAGCATAAACGAAGCATGAACAAAGCATAGACATAGAAATGTAGCATAGAAACGTAGCATAAACGAAGCATAGACATCACCGACATAGAAACAAGGAACCAGCGAGGAACTAAACAAACAGAACAACTAATGTACACAGAGCACAGAGAGGGGAACAAAAGGCAGGTAGTCAAAGAAACAGGGAACAGGTGTGACAAGGAACAGGTTAAACAAATACAAAGGCTGAGGATGGGTGAAAGGACTGAAACAGAAAACACAAACTAAGCAAGAGAATAAATCAGAGGAGGAAATAAAGAACTAGAATAACTATGAACTAAAGTAAACAGATAAACTAGAGGGGAACATAGAAACAATAACTTAAGAAATAAACAAAGAGCCATAAGGAGAATCAAAATTACAAAATGAACCAACAAGTCCAAAATGTCACTCCATGACAGAATACCACAATCTCGCACCTGTGTTTAGCAAACAAGGGGCTCTTTCTTTACCTCTGCATCGCCCCTATGACTGCCCTATTGATCTCCTCCCAGGCGCTCCGCTACCATCCAGCAGACTCTTTAAACTCTCCGGACCCGAGAGAAAGGTCATGAAAGAGTACATTGAGGATTCTTTAGCATCTGGGATCATTCGTCCGTCTACCTCCCCTGTTGGTACCGGATTCTTCTTCGTGGGTAAGAAGGATGGCACATTAAGACCTTGTATTGATTATAGAGGATTTAATCAAATAACTATTAAAAATAAATACCCACTACCACTTATTGATTCTATACATGAACAATTACATTCTGCCAAGATCTTCACTAAACTCAACCTGCGCAATGCTTACCATTTGGTCCGGATCCGAGAGGGTGATGAGTGGAAAACGGCTTGCAAAACCCCCCTGGGACATTTTGAGTATTTGGTTATGCCTTTCGGGTTGACTAATGCACCCGCTGTTTTCCAGGCTCTTATTAATGATGTTCTTCGTGACTTTCTCAACCTCTTTGTTTTTGTTTATCTGGATGACATTTAGATTTTTTCCTAGGACATAGAACAACATCGCCAGCATGTCAGAACAGTTCTCCAGAGGCGTTTTGAGAATCAACTTTTTGTTAAAGCTGAAAAGTGCGAATTCAGTGTCACATCTGTGTCTTTTTTGGGTTTATTTTTGAGGCAGGCAGGTACAGAATTGATCCAGAGAAAACCAAGGCAGTGGCAGAGTGGCCTACTCCAACTGGTCGCAGGCAACTTCAAAGGTTCTTGGGATTTGCAAATTTTTATAGGAGATTTATAAGGAACTACAGTCAGGTCACTGCACCTCTCACTCAACTCACCTCCTCTCTGAAAACGTTCCATTGGACTCCTGAGGCAGAAAGGGCATTTGGTGAGTTAAAGACTCTATTTTCTTCAGCACCCATATTGACCCATCCTGATCCATGTGCACAATTTATTGTAGAGGTTGATGCTTCTGACATTGGAGTAGGGGCTATTCTATCTCAACGGTCTCCTCTGGATGATAAGGTACATCCATGTGCCTATTTTTCTCGTCGCTTGTCTCCAGCAGAGCAAAATTATGATGTGGGCAACCGTGAACGTTTAGCCATCAAGTTGGCGCTTGAGGAATGGCGGCATTGGTTAGAGGGTACTGAAGTCCCTTTTCTCATTTGGACTGATCACAAGAACCTCTCCTACATTCAAAATGCCAAGAGACTTAACCCCAGACAAGCCCGTTGGTCTCTGTTTTTTGCTCGTTTTCATTTTTCTATCTCCTACAGACCCGGTTCCAAGAACATTAAGCCTGACGCTCTCTCTCGCCAGTTCTCTCATTCTGACCAACTCAAGACTGAAGCATCCATCCTTCCGGATTCTTGTATTGTGGGCGCCCTCACCTGGGCCATTGAAAAGGACATCAGGGAGGCACAGAGGTCTGAACCTGACCCAGGTACTGGCCCAGTGGGCAAGCTGTTCGTTCCCAACTCTGTCGTCGATAAAGTTCTGGATTGGGTGCACAACAATAAACTGACTTGTCATCCTGGGGTGACTCGTATGATCACATTTACCAAAAGGTTTTTCTGGTGGCCGACTATGAACCTCAACATTAAGGATTTTGTTGCAGCTTGTCCCACATGTACAAGAACACTAATCAACCCCCTGCTGGTCTTCTTCAACCTCTGCCCACCCCTAGCCGCCCCTGGTCCCACATTTCCGTTGATTTCATCACTGGTCTCCCGCCATCTGACGGTAACACAGTCATCCTTACTGTTGTTGACAGATTCTCTAAAACAGCCCATTTTGTTCCTTTACCTAAGCTTCCGTCTGCATTGGAGACTGCCCAACTCATGGTTCTCCACGTTTTCCGCATCCATGGCATACCTTTGGACATTGTTTCTGACCGAGGCCCGCAGTTCATCTCGCAAGTTTGGAAGGAGTTTTGCAAAGCTCTTGGTGCCTCTGTAAGTCTTTCGTCTGGATACCACCCCCAATCTAATGGATAGACAGAAAGATGCAACCAGGAACTTGAAGTCGCCTTGAGGTGCGTTATAAATGACAACCCCTCTTCTTGGTGCAAACATCTCACATGGATCGAATATGCTCACAACACACATACTTCCTCTGCTACTGGTTTGTCCCCCTTTGACGCTTCACTGGGCTATCTACCTCCGCTGTTTCCCAGTGTTGAATCTGACATTCTAGTCCCCTCTGTTCAGCATTATGTTTCCAGGTGTCGCAGGATCTGGCAACAGACCAGGAGGACCCTCCTACGCACTCTGGAACAAAATAAGAGGTTCGCCAACCGTCACCGTTCTGCTCCTCCCCTTCTGAGCTCATGGGCTTCTTAAGGTAGCTGCTGATACAGACCTTTGCTGGAACATAACCTCAGTTATGTGGACTCCTGTCTGTCTGCCTATCCGTCTGCCTGCCTGTCGACCTGCCTATCTGCCTACCTGCCTGCCAACATCTGGTAATACTCCTTCTTAAGGACTGCACTGTAAATATTCTCATCACCAGTACTCTCTCTCTCCTTGGATTCCTGGGTTTACCTCCTCCTCCTCTGGCATCTGGACAACTCCAACTCAAGATTCCTTAAACAACGTCTACAGTAGAAATAAACCTCATTTACTGTCTTATCCTGTGTGCTGAGTCTGTTTCATCCTGTGGTTTTGTTCTAATTCGACTATCTAAGCAATTCATGATACTGTTGAAGAACACCACACTTCATGGTATTGAGACTCAGATTGGTTACTCAATGTCCTTCTCTATTATCGACCAACCCAAATACTGATAAAAAAAAAACCAAATATTAAAATGATAAAAACAAAATGCTGGAGTTGGTATTATTAGAAGACACTCTAAAGGTGAAATGTCTAATGGTGCGTTCAGACCGAACGCGATTTGAGGGTCAAAAAGGCGTCCTTAAGTTGGGTGTTTGTGCACTTTCAAGTCAGATACTCTAGACGTGCGTCAAAACGCTCTAGAGGTGCGTCTGAGCAAAGTGTGGACAGACCCGCGTTGGGAGGAGCTACCCTTGGTTATTTTCCTTTGTACAATAGCAGATACAATCGAGAGTGTCATGGCTTTATTTGCTGAATAATGACAGGACGGGCACAAACCGCAACAATAATGCCCCTTTTCCACTGGCTCGTTTAAGGAGCTGCGGCTCAGCTCCACTCAGGTGGGAGGTGGCAGGATAAGTGGAGAGGAGAGACGCTGCTGTCTGGACCGGTGAAGCTCCATGGCACGGCAATGCTGCCATGGCAGGGACTTTAAAGTGCATAACTGCGGACTTTGGACCGCAGCAAAGTTAGTTTTAGAGTTGATATTCATGCTCCGCGGACACAGCGGGACCTTCCTGTTGAAGGTTGTTGAGCCGAGGCAGACAGTTAAGGACCGTCAATAAATGTCAGAACCAAACACACTGTTTCATGGTCACAGTGGTATTGTTTTGTGTGTCTTGAGGGAAATTTATGTACGTCTGAACAGCTGATTTAATGTGTGACAAGCTGGTTTAGGATGTTATTAAAAACAATGCTCCGCCTGTGTGTAATTCAGAGAGCTGATGCGTCCTTTTTCTTTTCAGCCTTCAGGGTGGTTTACAACTAGTAAATAGTAAAATGATCCTTCCTCCTATGATAAAATATGTCACTACGTCACAAAGCTGAGCTTCTCGGACTGTCCAAAAGTTCAGATGTCCCAGCTCTATCGTCTGCCGCTTTGGACGTGCGAAACGCTGTCAGACGCTTGAAATCTCAAATCGCACAGCGCTCGACGCGCGAAACGCATCACGAAGTGCTGCTACAGATGCGTGAAACGCGCCACAGGACCTCTCGACGCCCTGAGACGCGCGTCCACCATAGACTTTGCATGAAAAACAGACAGCCCTGACGCTCAAATCGCATTCGGTCTGAACGCACCTTTAGTAACGAGGTGGGCCTTTCTGTGGCTGGAATAACATAAGCAGTGATTTTACAAGTCTCTACAACCACACTGCAGGAATGAAATATTTTTCTGAAAGATGGTCCTTCATTTCTGAAAGGGGTGTTGTTAACTATGGTGCGATCTGAAGAACATATATAATTAACATCACTCATCAAAGCCTCCGAGGACCCTTCTTACCCTTTGGATGGCTGTGCTGCCCTCCTAGAAGAAAGCTCTCCCACCAGGATAGAAATATTTCATTGTAAGATAAATTTGAAAAACTTTCTTGATCAACAGTGAGCCTTTCCTCTTACAGAACAAAGGGATCCATGCATGTCAGCAAAGAGTTCCCCACAGCAGTGCTACCTATTAAGACATTGGCCAGCATCACTTTCTCACCCTATGATAACTTTGAATAAAAATACCACAGCTTCGCTGCAGCACAGTTGTTAACATAAAAACATCAAATAAAAACATAGAACATCTGCTTTAATTCAAAAAAAGAAAAATGATTATTTCTGCTGTTCAAAATATTGTAACCTTGTGAATTGAAGTTTTGTTATTAATACCATATGTTTATGTTTTTGTATAGACTTGAGCAAAAGCTTGAATAAACAGCTAATAGTTTTAGTAATATTATAGGCTATTGCTGTTCTGCTGTTTCTAGAGTAAGCAAGTATAAAAACCACCATAAAAATGGTCATTCGTATAATTGAGAAAATAAGCCTTCTTTCATCCAGCTGACAGGCAGTGTATACACATGGAGGAGGGGCAGTGCTGCATTACTTTGTCATAGAACTGGAAAAAGCTTAGGTCACTACGGCACTTTCGCTGGTGTCTCACTGAAAGGATTTTAAACCGCTGGAACGGAATGATGGAAAATCTGAGAAGTTTTCAAACTGTAACGTTCAAACCTTGGTATACCTTGATACTGGTAACCAACCCATGCCTATTCTATGAAAGAGGTTAAGTTTTCCTGTCGATTTGTTAGCTGTCGATGTTTTATCAAAAGTCCCTCGTGTTGTTTTTTTTTTCTTGAGAGCAGAATAGTTGTCAAATGTTTAGCTGATTGTAAACCAGTTTGGATTAGGGATGTCCTGATCAGGTTTTTTTGTGCCTGATACTGACCACAGTTATTTAAGAATAGGAATTGGTCATTACTAATTTGAAGCCTGATACGTCAGTAAAATCTATTAAATTAATACCAGGTATAGGCATGAACACTTAGAAGCTTTAAAGCGCAGTGAAAGAAAACTACATTTCATTTCTATAACATACCATAAACAAATCTCTCTGAACCCTTTTTTAAACAGCTATGGGTATTTTGTTCCAACCAGAGTTTCGGTAGGTCCGCCTAATTAACTAATTAACTCAGTGAAGAAAGCTGTATTGTTCTTCAATAAAGTCAGGTTTTGCTCCTGCTGGTGTCATGTTGCACAGTGTGCTTTAGTGGTACACTAACATTGACATGTTTTCTCTTTTGTTTTATATGACTCATTGATTATTCGGCTCAATACATATTTTAAGCTCTGAAGACCTCTCTGTGGGCATCTGGGAGTAGGTCATATCACACAGACAGATAGAAAGCCCCTTCAGCTGACTGTGAACTGCAAAAAATAAATTGATTCTAAGATTATGTCAGCTAAATAAGTATAAAATATAAAGCAGATTTGCAAAACCTGCTCTGATTGTTAAAATATAGGCATGCAAAATGCAGTTTGGTGGCTCAGTGTGGCTAATGTAATCACAGACAGTAAAAAGTCTGAGTTTTTTCAGGGATTCCAACCATTGCAGTATGCCATGACCAGGACTCCAAGCCTAAATCTTGATCAGATTAAGACATCACTAGTTTAAACTCCAGCAGAAATTAGGATTAGAAGATAGTATAAAGAACACATGACACAAAGTAAGAAGTATATAACCAAGTGTATTCCCTCTGTTAATGTACACATATTTAGAGTTATCTCACTGGAACACTTTACAATAACATTTAGAAAGAACAGGTAGATACTGGGAGGCGTATGTTTGGAATGGAGAAGGAGGAGAATAACCAGACAAACATGACAGGGACAAATTGATGGAACCTGTCAAATAAAAAAAGATTGACAGATGGACAATCTGTTGTAGAAGGAAAAGATGCAGAACACAAAAAGGAAAGGAAAAAAAGATGAAGAATGACAGAAACAGAATAAGATATGATCTTATTTCCCCCTGAAAATCAGGAATGCTATATAACCCAAATAACATTTGCTTAGTTGCCAAAAGAAAATACAAAGAAATTTCAGAATCCCAGAACCATTGTCATTTTTTCTCCAAACAGGGGTGATAACAGGGAAAACACATGTCTGTCTCAGTAATGGGATGAGAGTCAAATATTTAGACATTTCACAAACTTGTTTCAGGAATTTTCTTTTCATGGTTCAGTTTACTTTTTTATAGAGTTGAAAATTGGAATACTAAAGTTCAGTTGTACATCTTCCAGGGACTAGCCATTCTTGTGGATACTCCTCCCACAAAGTTAGTTTTGCCCTTTGGCTGCCACCAGTCCAGTCAGGCAAGAGAAGGGCAAAAAGTGGTCTCTTTTTTTCCGTTGTGATTTCTCCACACATTGGAACCCACAAATATGAAATCAGAATTATCCTAAAATGTCTCTCATTTATTTTGAAATGAGGAAAAAATAAAAGATAGCAGCTGAATCTTGCCATGAGGCATTTTATCAGCCATACTGTTCATGGGAGGAACAGGGTTGTCAAGATTAGGGAGTTGGTTGTTGTCAAAAAATGCCAAAGTCCATCTTCCTTGTGCTCTGTCAGCAAACTTACTTATAGACTTGCTCACGCTTTAGGTCCATAAGTTTCTGCATCGTCTATACATATATTTATAGTTATATAGAACCGAGTTCTTCTGGTTTGCTGGAGTTTTTTTCTGTGATTAGTAACTGTAAGAACATGACAGTTTCTTTGCTGGCCCACTTGAGGGCGCCTTGGCGTCCCGAAACACACAACATATATCTGCTGGAACAAAGATGGGCCAAGTGGCTTTGGCCTTACGTTTTTGGTGGCTAAACGTACAAGTTAGCATCCGTTAGGTTGGCGCTTGATGGCATCTCACATAGTTGCTACGTTTAACGGTATGATCATCAATCATCATATTTTTTTTGTTTTTTTAAAACGCCACAGAAAGAAAAACTGTTTATCTCTTTTTCGTAAATGAATACTACATGCTTGAAACATGGCAGAGTTCGCATTGCATCATCTGCTAGGCACCCTAGACAAGAAGAGAAACAAAGAGCACTAGCCAATCAGAGAGAGAGAGAGAGAGATCCATCCATATGTGAGAGATCAGAGATGTTTATTGACTCCCATATGTAGAACAGCTGAAGTATTACTGTAAGATGGCAGCAAATAATTATTATGACAATGCTGGCAGGTTGGTAATTCATGTTCTGTTTTAGTGTTTGCAGATACATTAGTTCTAGTCTTATCTTACCACGTGGCTCAAAATAAAGTAACGGCAAATACTTTTGGTGATGCTTGTTTACAGTACTTAAGACTTTTAATTACCTTTAAAATGCTAACCCAGAAATTACTGATTTACTGTTTCACCATTGCCTCTGTGGTTGTTGGCACTGTATCTATAAAGATATAAAAGTAGGTGTAGCAGGATATTTTTTAATCCACACCAGAGTTAACATTTAAAGAAACACCCAAAGGTGTGAATAGAACAGCGCTGCTTCTGTACTATTTTTTCTGCTGTGTTTCGCTATTACCTGAATTGACAATCCTGAATTTTAACTGAATACGCCGCTGTGTGTTTGCTGCTCTCTTGGAACTGCCTCCTCTCCCTCTATCTCTTTTTTCTCTTGTCTCTTTCCTTCTCTAAGTGCACCTGCTGTCTGTTTTTGCGTGTGATGGCAGTGCTTCCTCACACGTAGTACTCCTTGTCTTTGTTCTTCTTGTTCTTGGTGACCGTCTTGGCAGTAGTTGGCTGTTTTTCCTTCACCAAAGCGCCGTTGCTCTGTGTGGCTGAGTTGCTGATGTAGTTGCGGCTCTGGTCCACCTGATAGGAGCCCTCATCTCGGTTGCGGTACTTGTACATGGCGTAGAGCAGGATGAGGATGCAGAGTGCTGCTGCTGCTACAATGCCAACCACCATTCCTGTGGTGCTGCTGGACTGCTGCACCTCTACAGCACCAGGGAGGCCTCTCTCTGGAGATGTGGGATCTGGAGTGGGAACATGGGGGAAATTTGGGGGGTAGGTTATTCCTGGGATTCTGTGGTGGCCCGGATCTGATGAGGGGTGGGCCGGCGGCAGCAGCACTTGGTCCCGGGTGTTCATTTTGCCAGCAGGGATATTGTTGCTACTGCTGCTGCCGCCAGAAGCCGGTTTGACACGAGGGCCAAGCTGGTCGGGGTTGGCAGTGGGGGTGGAGGAAAGTGGTGGGCGGTGGGAGATAGGGTAGCGAGAGAAGTGGCGGTCTCGGGGATTCTGGACCCCGCCCTCGACTGCCGGGGGAGGAGGGAGGACAGTCCTATCAGTGACCAGAGGGGAGTTTTTGTAATAGTCCTCGTCATCAGTCTCTGTCATCTCCCCTGAACCCGAAACCTCTATGGTCTCCTCGCACTCTTCTTGGTCCAAGGGGCAGGGGGGGCGGGCATTGGGCATGGGGACAGACTCTTTGGTGGTTTCAAGCAGAGTGAGGAAAGGGCGATAGGTGGTGGGAGGCGGGGGAATTACTGGGTAGCGGGTGGCAATAGAGGGGGGGTCTAGGGAATCCACTGTTATAATGGGTAACACTAATTCACCTCCTAGGACAAGAAACAGAAAACGAAGGAACAGAGTGTTAGAGACCACCTTAGAGTAGCCACCTTAATTTCAAATGAAAAATAACAGTTTAAATGAAAACAGGAAAACCAGCATTAAATCAATACATTTTAACATGAAGTTAGTTATCTCTGTCTATTCTTGTCTATTTAAAAAGACACTACTGGCTACATCTGAACTGCAGTGTGTTGTACAAAATACAAGAAAGTACTCTATCCTGATCTGCCTCTCTATTCTGGACAGACTTATGTGTTATGTCACTAACAAAATACATCAGTAATCTACAAACAACACTAATAAATTTAACATTTATTGAACTAAAAATCCTGTCCTAAATTTCTAACTTTCTAATCTTACCTACTCTAGCACTCAGGTGTTTCTGCTGTGAGTGGTTAAGTAAGATAGCAAACCACGAGATTCAGGTCACTTACATCAACAAATTGGCCGCATGATTTTTGCATGAAAAAAAAAATTACAAAAAGAAAGCTGTGTAAGATTGTTCTCGGATAGTGATAAACAACTTCCCCCCTTTACTTCTTTCTTGTGTGAAAATGAATTACAATGCAAAGGCATATATTCTTGAATTAGTTACTGACCTCTACCTTTTCTTGTCCCAAATATTATTTTATGAAAATTCTTCCTCAATTTCTCCCACCCCTCTTGGCATGGTGGTTTCTATGGCTCATTAATAAAAAGAGGCACTGCAGAAATCTCCTTTTTACCCTTAACTTTCAAAACTCACTACAACCTAAGTTGCAGAGATTTAAATATTTAGTGCCTTGCTGAAGTATTCATCTACTTTGAACTTTTTCACATTTTTACATTGCAACAACAAACTTGAATCTATTTTAATGGGATTTTATATTATAGACTAACACAAAGTAGCGTATAATTGTGAAGTGCAAGATAATTCTGCACATCTTTCTTATTTTTAAATAAAAATCCAAAAGGTTTTGCATTGATTTGTATTCAGCCCTACTGAGTCGATACTATGTGGAACCACCTTTAGCTGCAATAACAGTCTTTCAGGCTACGTCTCTGCCAGCTTTGCACATGTAGAAACTGAAATGGCTGCCCATTCATTTTCGCAAAATAGCTAAAGCTCTGTCAGATTGGATGTAAAGTGTATATGAACATCTACTTTCAAATCTTGCCTCAGAGTTTTAGTTAGGTCTGGACTTTGACTGGTCCATTTTGACACATGAATATGTTTTGATCTAAACCTATCCATTGTAGCTCTGGTTTTATGTTAAGGGTCACTGTCTGCCTGGAAGGTGAACTAACAGGGTCTAACAGGTTCTCTTCGGCATCTAACAGGATTGCCCTGCGTTTACTTCCATCCATCTTCCCATCCACTTTGACCAGCTTCCTTGTCCATGCTGAAGAACAATCTGAGGCTGCCACCACCATTTGTCAACGTAGGGATGGTGTGTTTAGTGTGTAAATATGGTTTGTACCATGTCAAGATGTGCCATACTCTCCATTTTTTTTAAGATGACAAATTAGACAATGCTCCATGAGATGATTAAAGCATGGGATGTTGTTCTATAACCTAACCCTGTATTAACCCATTGCCTCCAACTATTGTCAGTCTTAATTCAGCCAGATTCATAACACAAATAGTTCATTTATTACTTTAGCTCAGTCTTCATGATGCTATTCATTTGACAATGTTCTGTAAAAAAACAAACTTCTGAGGACTTCACTGAAAAGCTAAAGTTATATACGATTACACTACACAAAAGTAAGCAGAATTTAAGCAGATTTGTTGCACATTTTTTTTCGAGGTACAACAGTAAAAAGGCTGAATACAATTGCACACCACACCTTTCAGATTTGTATTTTAAGTATCTATATATCTATATATATATATCTATATATATCTATATATATATATATATATATCTATATATATATATATATATATATATATATATATATATATATATATAGATATATAATTCCAATGAAATACCTTCAAGTTTGTGGTTGAAATGTGTTCAATGAGTTCAAGAGATATAAAAACTTGTCAGGTGGGTTAATATATTTTTCTACACAAATCGAATCCTTCAGGCCCTCCTCCCAGTAAAACATCAGAACAAAACATGGAACAGTGACATTACTCTAAAACAATCACTAGCAGTTAGAAAATGTTCTTATTGAGCCCAAAATTGTTCAGCTCATCTTATTCATCTGTCATGTTCCCACAGTAAAATAAGCACCAAAAGAAAGATTACTGGGTGCAAAATGAAAAGGACACACTTCTAAACATCCAATGTGAACTCTTCAGTGACAGAATAATTGTTAAACATATCGGGGAGTGTAAAAGTACAAAGCAGAAAATGAATACAGGTCTTTTTCTGGTCAGTGTGGCAAATACGTAAGGGTCACAGTGCACAACACAGTTATAAAACATGGCAGACGGGAATAAATTACATCACATCTTTGGGAGAGAAAAGGGAAGGTAAGAGTAAAACATGACCAAAGATAATGCCAACATTGACAGCATAAAATCATGGCTCAGGCTCTTTGATTGATGAGGTAAATAAGTGTAACTCCATGGGTGAGGATTTGGAAACGGCAGTTCACAGTTGAAGGGGACATGAGTAAAGGAAGGTTCTGGGAATGTAGGAAATCCTCTGTGGCCCTTATCAACATACTCCCATACCAGTTTAAATAATGCAACCAGAACATTAAAGTCAAAGTTTAGCAAACAATGTAAGAGGAGTAACGCATTTGAGTTACCATGATTACCAAAACATAGCATCATCTAACATTACATTTCAGAAAAATACTCATGAGAAAAACATGAGAGCTGTAAAGGGAAAGAACTTAGAAGTTTCTGAGTTCTTCCTTTACTGCCATTGCTGTAAAGTCTAGTTTCCATGGCAATATTACAGTTATCTCCTTCCACTTTCTGTGTCTGAGGGATGTATTACACTGTGACAACTGCAGGACAGCAGAGCGTGGTGGCATGCTTCAGGAACAGAGAAGACTTACATTCTGGTGGACTTCCCGAAAGGTTTTTTTTTTTACTGTAAGCTTACAAAGTAAGAAAAAAAAAAAAAAGACTTGAGGACCTAAGCTATATAGGGCACATGTGTGGCGGAGTGTGATGAGATACTAGCTCAGCTATCTTTACGCTGCCATGTATGGCAGATGTGCTGCAAGTGCAACTTCAAACTTGCTACAGCTGCATTCAGCCCAGCCATGATGAGCAGATACTTCCACTCTCTGTGTCCTACTTTCAGTGAGTGAGGCTAACATAGCAGGTGGATGACCTTGTGAGTCTTTACCAGCATTGTAATACTCTCACTATCTGAGATGTTGTTTCTTAGCTTATTCCTGGCTCATACGAACCAAAAAAAAAACAAACAAAAAAAACAAAAAAACACAGCATAGTTATTTTTCAGATACCTACGAAATCTTGATATTGTAGATGTCTTAAAAGTAAGTCCTTGTTCCATCAAATCCATCACACTGCTCTGCTGAACGTCAGTCTGCAGTGAAGTCAAAGCCTTAGGGCCTTGTGGCATCAGCCTGTATGACTGACAGGCATGGGCTACTGGAAAAATAATGAATCTCACCCCTCATCCACAAAGTGGGCCAGACAGTTATTAAGTCAGCCATCTTTTCATTTCCTGTTGTTCGCCTTGATCCTGATGAAACTGTATTTTGGTCTAATCAACAACTTTTATCAGCTCTGCGTCTTTTGGTCCCCGTATGCATCTCTAATTATCCTGCTGACCCTCATGGGTAGGCGAGAGTTGACCTGAGTTTGATATATGATGCTCCCACTGAGAGCTGCCAAGAACCATGCTGAGAAGTGGACCAGGGTAACTGTTTCATAGTGACTGGGAATGTGAGAACAAACTATTTATAGGAATAGGAATGCATGTCAACAGAGTTTCCTGACAGCATTTCTGATGCCAACTGTGCTGAAAATACAGATTAAGTTTCCACACCGGTTGTTTCTGTCATTTAGGCCTAAAACCAGAGAGAGACTCAGATATTTTGCCTGATTTACTGAGTTTAACTCTAATTTGAGCTTCTGAACCCACATTTTGGTTGCATGATGAAACGTCTTCATCTGTACTCACATGCCCCTCCACTGCACACCCAGCGTGACTTACCTATTCTTTTTATTTACACCAAATGAGACCAGCCTAGATAGACATTAATGTCAGTCTCCTGAAAACATTTATGCTGCCGATTAAGTCACCATGCTCGCATGCATTTGAAATATTTGGACCAAAAAGGCTTTTTGGGGTTTGAACATTCTTAACTCAGCTATGATTAGACTGCAGATGGAAAATCCAGCAGCATGTCCAAGCATGATATGCTGCTTGCTGTGGACTCATAATACAATAGGAGCAATTATGGTCATATCGCCTGTGCAACATTAGAGTTCCATAAGCTGTTTGCAAATGGTGCATTTGCTGCTGTCGCTCTCCAAAAAAGGGATTTATTTAGGAAAAAACAGAGATAATGCTCTGACTTTATATAGTGTTTTTCAGGGAGTTACATATTTGCTAGGATGAAATTCATCCCCCAACCCCTATAGCATTTGAGCCTTTGGATTGCCTCTATAAATCTGGTTGGAATTGTTTTCACAGTGAAAAACATGTCAGACAAACAGGGGGAATCTCAGCCTGATTTGAAGATATCCCAATTTACCATTTCATCACTATCTTGGCTTTGAATTGAGCTTGTCTCTGGCCTATTTTTCTGTCTTATAAAACATGAACATTTCTTTAATGCCTCCCTTAAGTCACATTTTCTGAAACATTTTGTCAAAATCGATTCTTAAAGCAAGAAACTACAAAGCTAATTCACTTTTGAAAAATTAAAGAAATTTAAAACTAAAAAAAATGAGTAGATTAGGAGCTTTAGACAGTCGTAGGGAAAGAAGGGAAACATAATTCCTCATAGTTTGAAGTGGGAGTGAAACGACTTCCTGATGGGAAAGCAGATATGCAAAAAAAAAAAAGAAGCAATTCTCCTTTTACAGATGTGGCTTCATATTTGGATTTAATTATAGTTTAAATTAGACTTAGGATCGTTTCCTGCATGTTTTGTGTTTAAACATAGAAAATGTACACAGACATGGCTGAATACAGATCAGAAAAGATTTTTGTTTTTAAAAGATTTGTCTTAAAATGGATGTTATTTTTCACTTTGTATAATTTTAATAAGAACATTTTTACAACTCTTTTTCTCAGGAGGGGATGGTCATCAACCAATAAAAGTGTATTGAGTATTAAAACAAGAACTGGGCACACAAATTTGAATTCATTGTAAATTACTCAGATGCACACAGCGTGAGAACTACACATATAGGCTCCTATGTTACTTCAGTATATCCTAACCACTTTATTTTTCTTTGAGGGCAGCCAGATTGTGTCAGATGCTTGAAAATTAAACAGAGCTGGGTGTTTCAACAGAAACATTATCCAGAATATGCATCAAAAGTGTTTTGGAATAGATAAGCAGGATAACCCTAAACGTGTGGAATAGTTTTAACCTCAGTTGTACTGAAAATGTATAGATCAAATCCCGCTTTGGGCAAGAAACCAATTTGAGCCTATATGTTTAATTTTGACCTTGTGTATATTAGCGGAAATGCACAATAAATTTAAACTTGTAGAACAAATTCCTGTTTTTCAAAATCACTGAAGTGTTAGAGATCACCCCTCACTGAAAACACTTTAACCAGTGCTGCTTGTGACTTCACACTACAAGGTAAAGGGACACTTGATATGTAGGGGAGGGGAAACAATATGAAAAGTGGTTTAGTCTTAGTAAAGTTTTTTGAGGATGGTAGGACAAGGAGATTCCTCTCAAAAGGCACACAGAGGCCTAGTTTGTCCAGCGGCAACTGACTATGACACCCGGAGCAGCTATGAGCAGCAAAGCTCTCCAGCTAGAATTAAAAATTAATAACGGGTTTGTTATGGTTGTCTTCAGATGGAAGATAGAATCAGTTAAAAAATAACTTATTACTGACACAGGTTCTTTAGCTGGGTACTAAGTTAAAGTTCTAAATTGCTGAGTTGGATTATATTTTTTCCATTATAGTTGGAGAATAACAAATGTTTCTGTTTTTTTCATTGTGCAAAAATCTGTTTTAAACATAGTGAACCGGGAAAGCTTCAAAAGGATCTGAAATCTTTCTGTGGGCTTTGAGTATTATATTTTTTCACTGATTGCTGAAGCTCTTTCTTGTGGCTAAATTATGACTCGAACACCAAGTGAAGTTGTGTCAGAGGTTTGGATTCGACATCCCAGGTCTGTGAAGGAGGAACATTTCTGAACCCTGCTCTTTAGAGATAATTAGGGTATGATGCTTGCTGATGTACATTCCCAAACATCATAGCTGGGGAACCTGGACATTAAACCGGCGTTTTACTTGCCATAGGAGATCAATGAAGTATCACACTGACAAATAAGTGATACCCAAACTTATTGAGCAGGATCACACTGGACTTGAGGGCTGAGCGCTGGGTCAGCCCTCATTTATCACCTTATCTCGCACACTCACTCCTTGACCTAAAAAGAGCATTTGCCTCTATAGTGTGTCATCTGATGAGTTATTGAGGAGCTCCTCAAGGCTCTGATCTTGTCGGACTGATATAGCGCCTACATCCTAGGACTGATAAGTAGCTTGAGGTTGGCGAGAAAAAAGCCAAGTGAGGTCATGTAGTGAAATATGGAGATGGCATGGAGGCTTTATGAGCAAAACTTGTTGGATAAATAGACATTTTCTAAATGTCTGCTGCAATAAATGATATCTCATGTTTGTATAGTTTTAGAAAATATTCTTCTGTGTCCATGTTCACTTTGTCACTCTCTGTTATGAATCCAGCTTTGTAACAGGATTCTTCCCATTCCTGAGTATATTTAAGCCTATGACATAGGCTCATTACCACCAAGGGCAGATTCAAACCAACACTCTAATTGGGTGATGTAGTAAATTCTCGCTTACAGTCAAAGTTTAATTAGCCCAGAGGGGAAAGCAGAATTTGTTCAAGGAAATTCCTCCCTACTTGCTCTCCCAATTTTGCATCCCGTTCCCTTTCTCCCTCTCGCAAGGTCTCTTTGGTTTCTGTGATTCACTCCCCCACTCCTCATCAGGCAAGCATCTCAGCAAACTCCTTTCCATTTAATCAGGGCATACCTAACCCAGCACCCAGCTCCTGGTGCTGTCTATGGTGATCTCCGGCCTTGACTACTGCGACGCCCTCCTAAATAGTCTAAAAACCTGTGTTGTGAAACCTTTGCAGATTGTCCAGGGTCTGGTCTTCAATCAGCCTAAAAGAGCACACATAACCCCTCTCTTCGTTGAGCTCAACAGGCTACATTCAGCCACCTGCATCCGATTCAAGTTACTAGTCCAAGTTACAAGTTAGCCTACAAGGTGCTTCATGGTATGGCTCTTGTCTACTTGAATGCTCTCGCCAAGCCTATGTCAAATCTTGCTCACTCCAGTAGTCAAGGGATTGTCAGCTGGCATTGTCAAGCCAATCCATACTATATTCCAGAGAGGTTGTTAGGTGATATAGCATTTCAAACACCCTATAGGGATTTGTATGTAATGGACCAATACAAAGCAGCACATAATTAGACATGGTTTGCAAATTAGTTTTTTTTTTTCAAATGTATCTGTATTTTTGTCAGTACCAAATAAATTTTCAATAAAATACATTAAAGTTTGTGGTTGTAACATGACAAAATGTAAAAAAAAACAAACAAAAAAAAAAAACCAAAGAGAATGAATATGTTTGCTAGGTACTGAACTTTAATACTTTAATACAGCTGCAGGTAAACCCATCTGTAAAGCACATAGAGGTCCATGGAAGCAAAAAGTATTTGTATTGATCCCCATGAAGTCCCGCTGTCCTATTAGGCACAGTTTAATAGAAACTCTACTGCTGCACTGCACATTTTTTATCCTTCCTAAAGGTCAATAATTCCCAGCTCCTTTTCACATATAATTGAAAAACACTGGGTGTTGGTCCTATCTGTGAAAGGCTGCAAGCCTGTGTTTGTGAAGCAGTGATGGAGGGATGGTGGGGGACATGTGTTGTGGACAATGTTGATTCCTCTCTCCTTGTCCACAGCTTTCACAGAGGCTTATCCAACCTGGTTGGCTCGCTACGTTGGAACCGTTTCAGCATCTGGGAGGTGCGATATGGAGCACGTGTGCATATGTGCAAGCAAGTGTGTTTATTTCTCGGGAGAGTCAGCGGAGAGAAAACTTTACACCCACAGAGTGAGAGAGGCAAGTGCCTGTCTGGAGAGGTGAGCATGTCTGCCACTATCTCTGTGTGTGTAAGTGTGTATGTGTTTGTGGGTGGGCAAAGAGAGTTGCATTTCCCCACAGGAGATTAAGGCTGGGCATAGAATGCGCTGAAATACTCTCGTTTCTGCTTTCAATAAGAGGGGAACCGTACCTCTATTTCGGTACCAACCACCTACAGAGAAAACCGCAGGAGAGTGCTGCTCTCCAGTTCCTGAACACAGCTTCAGATCAGTTTCTCTTCACACAAGCACACTGATATGCTCTGTAATCTCTTGCTATTTACAGCACAACATAGCCATAATCCTTATTCCCAGTTACTCCAAGAAAAGCACAGCGATGTTAAAAAGCAGTCATCACAATCCTGCCGTCTTCTCTATTTTCTAACTTTTTCTTTAGCAAATGTCTCTTAAAATGAAGTCTATGGCCTTTTACTGGTTTGAATTGTTTATATATAAAAAGAAGTGGATGTGTTTCTTATTTAAAAAAGTGAAATTGGAATGCACTGAAGCACTTTAGAAGATACGATTTAAGGGTTACTTTTCAAATGCCAACCATTTGTTTCTTGTCATATGTTAAATTATGTTTGTGTTTCTCATCAGTTATTTTGAGCTAGCATTGTACACTTTCTGTGTTGTAGTTTGTATTTGGAGCGGTATTTTGTACCCTCTGCTTTTTATTTCAACTTAAATGAATAGTTTGAGTTTTAAGGCTGCACGGTGGCGCAGTTGGTAGCACCGTTGCCTTGCAGCAAGAAGGTCCTGGGTTCGATTCCCGGCCAGGGGTCTTTCTGCATGGAGTTTGCATGTTCTCCCCGTGCATGCGTGGGTTCTCACCGGGTACTCTGGCTTCCTCCCACAGTCCAAAGACATGCCAGTTAGGTTAATTGGTCACTCTAAAAATTGCCCTTAGGTGTGTGAATGAGTGTGTGCATGGTTGTTTGTGTGTTGCCCTGCAATGGACTGGCGACTTGTCCAGGGTGTACCCTGCCTCTTGCCCATAGACTGCTGGAGATAGGCACCAGCTCCCCCGTGACCCACTATGGAATAAGCGGTAGAAAATGACTGACTGACTGAATAGTTTGAAGTGATGGTCTATGGTGTGATTATCAGTAATAGTTAAATTTACAATACAGATTTCGTATTGCAGTGTTTTTGTTCAAAAATGAAACAAAAATGCCATTGAAAGCTATAAGCTAGTCAGGATGGACCCCTGTTATAGCTAATTCTAGGAATTTTAACACTAAATTGTACATATTCATGCAATACAAGGCTACAGTAGCAGATTAAGTTTGTTTTCTGTCAAACAACAACCACATTACTGCTCAGAATTATGTCAACCTAATTATGTCTAACTAGCCGTTAGCCTTCCACCGCTCTCAGGACTTCTTCCCTTTTAACAAGCTCACTTTAATATAATGTCTGTCTACTAGAAGTTAAGAAACTTTTTACTATGGGTGTAAAAATGCATCTCTCACTAGACTAGATGATACTCAATATTGGGTTCATAAGAAACCGAGGAGATTTTAGCAGTGCTTTTTGAAAAACAAAGAATGCCCATTTTAAATGTGTCTTCAACTGTGACAGAAAATCACAAATAGTGTTTTAAAAATCTGTAATTGGAGTTGAATAATTCAGTTTAAGATTTTTCAGTCCATTACAATTATTCTCCTTGTCCTAATGCCAAAAAAAAAAAAAAAAAAAACCATTGATAGGCAATTAGAATAAAGAGTCCATAAATCTCAAACTATGTTTTAAATGACTTTTGTTTATTTTTAGAATTACCCAGTTCAGATTTGATTGGTCTAAGTATATTACATGACTATATAATAGGCCTTTAGTTTGGGATGATTTGGAAACACTGAAGCAGCTGCTAGCTTTTAGTCTTGTTAGCGGCTATTGGCTAACAGCTAACAGCTAGCCAGTCACGTTAATCTAAGAGTAACAAAATGTTTAGCGGCTGACTGTTACGTAATAACTTTCTTTTGTCCATTTAGTGCCTAAAATGCTGCCAGCAAAACAATTTAATAATAATTTTTTTTACACAATTTAACTGAGAAGTAACTTTATCAACTCATGTCATTCCAAGAAATACTTCCTTTCTTACTTCAAATTTAGGCCCTATCCCAATACCCACACTACACCCTACGCCCCTCTATGAAGTGTTTACTTTGTACAAGTGCATGTTAGAGTTAAAGTGCGCAGGTTACAAGTGTGCAAAATTGGAAAATTGGGACAGTAGGGGTTACGTCATCGACTTGCACCTCTGCACCGTAAATGCTACATCAAAAAGGGCTGGAACCAGCACTGTTTTCACAGTCTTGCTGCTAAAAAAACTTTAAAACTGCAACAAGCAATTGTTTTGAGGAGAATAAAGTGCAGGAAGCGACGGAGGTTTATACACCAGACTCTCGCCGCGCCAGTGTTTGTTTGAAAGGTAACTTCAGTGTTATGGCCTGCTGACTGCCCAGACTCACTCTGAACCCAGTGGTTTCTTACAATGTTGAGCCTGGAAAACCAGTAAAAAAATATATTTGTCGGCTTGCTGTCTAAAGTTTACGCAGTTCTTATTATTCTGATTTAATGGCTGGTTACGTTGACGGTTGTGATTGGTTTTTGATCAGAACGTCATCTGCAGCAGTGAATTGTGGGTAATATACTTCGGCAAAGTCCGCTTAGATGCTGGCTTCGCCAAAGGGTGGATGTGGGGCACAAAGGGGGCGGGGCTAAGGACGACTCTGGAGAAGTGGGACACACTACGCACTCGAACCCATCAACGAGAACGCGCAATTCAGGGACATAAGGGTGGAAGTGCGGGTATTGGGACAGGGCCTAAGAATCTCAAACATAGGTGCAGTGGGGTGGCAAGCTTTAAACACGCTCCTTCATATCTGGAGCTGTAGACAATAGCTTACACTTACTTTACCGGATGAAATCACATGCTGACAGCAACTACACAGCGTTTTTTAAAATAACATTACAGAACCTTATTTCAAAGCATCGAAACTATTTCTTTAATTTAATGCTAATTTAGTTTTCACACACTAATACCAAATCAGTATGTCCAGTATATACGTTTCATCCCAAACACACTAGTTTTACCTTGTGTACTATTGAAAAAAAAAAAAAAAAAATCTAGATTTGTTCATAAAAAATTTACATTTTACCTTCTGACCCTTGCAGCTTTTAAGCCCTAATGGCTGCAGTAGGAGTAGCCTGAAACATGCTGATTCTTTGTGTGAACATGGTTCTTGGCAGTTTTCATGTACAATGGAGCTGAAAAGCACAGAGGCAGGGAGCAAAACACATGGCCTTTTACTTCCCCCTCCTGTCGGGGTGTCAGAACATTACTTGACCTGCTGTTCAGACACAGTGGCTCAGCTGTATGCTGCACACAACAAACTGTGTTTCCATGTTGAAAATGTTCGTCCTTGTTAAAGCCAATGCAGGAGATCGCTGCAACAGCTGGGTGAATGTTAGAAATTGCATCTTGGCTGGGAAATTTAAGAAGCGAACTGGATGCCTGTTGCTTTGAAAACCAAGAGGGGAAAAAAAACCTTGGAGTCTTTTGTCCAATCAGAGGTGCATACAGGGGGGACTGCAAAGTCAAAATATCATTTAGAAGTAGAGAAAGTCTGTTATCCTTTTTAGGTTTTTCACTAAAATACAATAAAGACAAAACTTCCTGAGCTGACTCACCATTTCCAGGCTCACACTCCTCCAAATCCTCATCATCACTTGGACACTCTGCTGAAGCTACCAAGAGGTCATCCGCATTCTGGAGGAACAGAAAGGACAGACCACCAGGACAAATTTTATTTATGGGAAGAACATACAGAGCATCATAAAGGGTTACCACTTTCAGCAAAGTTCCACATCTCCACTGATACAGATTTCTAACTAAAAACAGGAAACGTTGCAACATTCTGTAGGTGCAGAACTCTCTTGCAACTTTCACTTTGAACATAGTGATTTATTATTCAGCTGTTTGTTGGTAAATGTGTGGAAAATGTGCTGGTGGGTGTGCTTTGTGAGTAGCATTGGCATTCATGTAGGCAGAGTTGGGGGAGCAAAAAAAAGACAAACAAACTCTTTCTGACCAAACACTGACAATCAAAGCAGTGTAGCTTGTCTTCATAGTAGGCATACTCTACTGTGTGGGTTTGAAAGTCAGACACTATACCAGTGTTTAATTTTAAATACTAAATGTTATGCATTCTCAGCACTTTTTTGTGTACACTCTTCATAACAATGTTAAAGCAGGGAGCCAGCATAGGTAAAACAGACCTAATATTAGGGTTGCGTTGTATCCATCTTTTGATGCTATCTAATAAAATAATAATGGGGAAAGTAAGTCTGCTGAGAAATGCTTTTAATGTTGTAATTTAGGTCATTTTAATAATTTTCCAACACCCTATTAGAATAAAGATAAAAAACACACTTTTTATTTCATTGCAATAAAACATAGTCATCTAAGCAATAGATAAACAAATGCGGGTTTAAACAGCAAGCTCTTGAAACCTTACTGTGCATGTTTCCTCTGAGGAATAGCTTTTGTTAGAAATTGCCCTACCAGCCTAGTGGGGTCAGGTTTTAGGAGAAGACGCAGGCTTCAAATTTTCTAGCTAAAGAGTCGATCGCATGTGCTTGTAATATGTGGAAAGATGTAATATTTCGGGGTGCACGGTGGAGCAGTTGGTAGCACTGTTGTCACTCTGAATGGAGTTTGCATGTTCTCCCCATGCATTTGTAGGTTCCCTCCGGGTACTCCTTCTTCCTCCCATAGTCCAAAAACATGACTGTTAGGGTTAACCTGTTTCTCTAAATTGCCCTTAAGAGCAAATGTTTGTGTGCAAGGTTTTTTGTCCTGTTTGTGTTGCCCTGTGATGTACTGGTGACCTGAACAGGATGTACCCCGCCTCCCGCCCATGGACTGCGGGAGACAGGCACCAGCTTCTCTGTCACCCGTTATGAAGAAGAGGTAGAAAATGACTGACTGACTGTAATATTTCTGTGAATCATGGAATATCCATAAAATCCAGGCAGCTCTGGTTTTTCTCTCATTGCGTTAACCAAACCTTACTGATACATTACCTTCTTTTTGTAATTTTTTTTTTTTTACCGTGTCCGGCAGAGTAGCGCTCAGAATTGTTGTTTGAGTCCCAAGAAAAAGTCCAACAGATTTACTTTCACAAGTGGAGCATTAAGGCTAATGCTTTAATGCTCTACTTGATATTTATAAAATAAACTTTATTAGAAACTGCTTTGGGATTATTTCAATTGTTACGGACATGGAGACAGAAACAAAAAGGAAAAAATAAGAAGCACAAAATAGAGAGAGGTGGGGCAAAAAGGACAAGGAGAGAAGGAGAAAAGAATGGAGGAGAGAAATAAGGATGGAGAGATTACAAGATAACACCCTACTTGCTTCTATACCTGCAGAAACATTCATATTAACAGCTTTTTACCAAAAAGTGCACGGCACTTATGAATGCAAGATGTATGTATTTGTGGTAAATGCGGCTCAATATAGAACATTTGTGTATCTGTTCAAACCTGAATCTAAACACCTGTTGGTCTGAGTGTGATATATGTATACAAGGTTTCTTCATAAAAATATGCAATAGTGAGTGTGAGGAGCAACAGACCTGCCCCACTGGACCTGGGACAGAGGAGGAGGAGATTCCAGCAATGGACATCTAAAGGCCCCCCATAGCACAAAAAACCCCAGGAGAACCATCGCTGGGACTACTACAACCACCACAGAGAAGAGCAGGAGAGAGTTCCAGAGGAACCACCCAGCAGCCACAGTGCAGAAGTCCCAGGGAGCTGGAGTGACGAGCCCATAGGCCCTGTTAGCAGCTGTTTATACCTGAGCAGATCCAACCATGGACCCAGAGACCCGATACTCCGGGACATACCACTCCCCAAGCAGAGGCCCGACAGAGTCCAAGGGTCAAGGCCACAGCTAGCACCCACCGGGATTGTGCTGCCACACACCAAAGCACCCAGTCCCGGACACTGGGAACCACAAGTACACCAGTGGCAAAAACCACTGGCAGGTAATGTGGCAGGGATGAAAAGGCCCCACATTTGATGGAGGGCCTTAACTGATCCAAGAGAGGGAGCAGTCCAAGACCTAACCTGACACAAAAAACAGGCACACACAGTCACAATCACACATTCCCACCCTTATGCGTACACATAAAAACACTCACATGATAGCCAGAAGAGCAGCACATCGCCAAGCCCACCCAACCATCCAGCCAGCGCCAGCAGCCCGAGCCAACCAGTCCACGAGGGGAAAACATGCACCAGCCGGGTAACCACTTTTATATGTGGATAGATTTATATTCCTTTTCGACTGCCTAAAGCTTGGTTGTGCACCTCTGAATTATCGTAACTTGGTGCAGACCACACACTACTTTCCATTCAGAATGAACAAAGTTGAAGGTGCAACATTTCATGCACAAATAGAAAGTAAATAAAATAAATAAAAGTAAATAAAAGTTAGAATGTATGCATTAACAGTGTTTGATGTTTTTATAGCTTTTTTGTTTTCCAAAATTGTATCTAGGTATGGTTTAAGATCCGTTACAAAGGGGTCAAAAGGTGGTTTCTACTTCATTGCTTTCCTCTTGTGAATCTGAAACTTTGCAAGAAACAGGATAATATTGATTATATTGATATATTTTTCAAGTCTGGAAAAGTTTGGAAAAATGTTTGAGTTCCATCATTTCTGAAAAATAAATGGTCTGACTACAATTTAAATGGTATTGTCTGTATTTGATTTACAAAATGAATATTTTTGTCCAACTCTGACTGTTTTGGTTTTTGAATGTTCACGCACACAAATATAATAATAATAAAAAAATATTTCAAAACTTTTATTTTTCAATTTGACCCTTTCAGATTAAGATTTTCAAACTGAATTTGAGATAAACTAAAGCAGTTTACACGGGACCCAGTAGATGCAGGTACCAGTACTTTTTGGAATTGCAACAAATAAAATTAATGGATCACAATGTGTGAGTTAAAAACTGTATTTAGTGTTTGATAATCCTCTCCAAATGTACATGTTTTGAGGTGATCTAAGTTTGACAAGATCCCCCCAAAAAGTCATTCACCACAGTGAATGGCTTTTTCACTGCCTTCACCTCTTAAGCCCTACGGATCCGCCGATGTGTCCACTTGAGACACACTGTTTTTTTTTCTGCCTCTAAAATCACGTTGGGCACAGCAAATTTTTTTTTCTCTCTAAATCACAGTAAGGGGGAGTCAGGTTTAGCCTAAACCGGCTCAGTTATGGTTGAGGTGCAAACACAACCTCCATTTCTGCTACCTGTGTGACCCCTTCTCTTTTCCAATGGTTATAATCAGTCTGACAGAGAGAGGTATCCCAATCCTTGTGGTTTTTAGTATAACAACGACCATCAGTGGGACCATTTGTGGAGTGTCTTGAGACGACATTGTTGTAAATAAGCGCCGTTTAACTAAATAATCTGAACTGAAACTATCTGTGTAGTTATGCTGCTATAGGCTTAGGCTGCTGGAGGACATAACGACCACTTTCACCCTCTTTGCTACATTCTCACACTACTCTCCAATTTTGCATTATTTGCTGTTATTTCAGCTTTTAACCTTGTTCTCTCTATTCTCTTCCTAGAAGCTACACCTGGGCTGGCTCTGTGTCTACCTGTGACACCTTTCTGGAGAGGGGAATCGTCCGAGCTTCTGCTGGCAACAACTTAATGCTCACCCTCTACCGATGATGCACATAGCCCTGTCTTTTAGTGTTTAACCCTGTCTCTCTCCTAGACATGGCGATTGACTGAGCTTTTACTGTAACTAATTATATGTGCTCTCTTTCAGACTCTAACTGGCTCAGAGTTTATCTGTTCTTTCTTTCTAGGTGAAATGACTAAAGGAGCTACATCCATTAACATTTACTTTTCCTTCCCATAGAAAGTACTCCTGGATCAGTGCTTCTGTGTTCTTTTTGTGTCTCTGCTTTGTTCTCTGAAACCCCCAGTCGGTCGTGGCAGATGGCTGCTCACACTGAGCCTGGTTCTACTGGAGGTTTCTTCCTGTTAAAAGGGAGTTTTTCCTCTCCACTGTCGCTACATGCATGCTCAGTATGAGGGATTGCTGCAAAGTCAACGCCAGTGACTGTCCACTGTCTCTACATGCTCATCCAGGAGGAAGGAATGATACAAGTCACTGACTGGATGCAATCTGCTGGGTTTCCTTAGACAGAAACACTTTTTATCCAATTTGAATAAATAACTGAATCTGACTGAACTGTTTAATGGTTAGGATTAATTGGAATGTATGTACCTGACTGTTGTGAAGTGCCTTGAGACAACATGTGTTGTGAATTGGCGCTATATAAATAAAACTGAATTGAATTGAAACTGAATCACTCACAAGAGGAGACTTTAATATTAATTAAACAAATGACCAAATTATTTTTTCACAAATACTTTCGGTTTTATAGCAATTTAAACACCTACGATTATGTTTAAAGGTCCTTCAGAAAGGGGTGATGCTAAACAAACTTTATTTAATCACAAATAAATCAGACAAAGTAAGAGCTGCAATAGTGGTTCTACTGGAAACTGATTTTTTTTTTTATGTCTTGCCTTTACATACGTACTAACAGTTTTCATTTAGACTTTATAACTGTGGAGCTAGTCTTGATTTATTTCAGCTATGTAATTCCAGGCGGAAATTGTTCTAAAACCCTTAGGACTTAACAGGTTAAGCATTGGGATGTTTCATGATTTGGGGAATATTCACATGATAAAACTCAACTAGGGTCACGCTTTGTACAAAAACAGTTAAAAAAAAAAATCAAAAAAATGTATCTGGAAAAGTACAACATGTGGCCTGGAAATCTTTCCATATTGTTCAAAACTATACATAATGTGAGAATCCTCTCTTTTTATTCCCACGGTAAGGAATATACACTAAAATGAGCAGCACCGGGTTGGAAATACAGAAGGTACAGCAGCAGGGATCTTGACATGAAAACAGATTAAACTTGACAAGGTGGTTCCAATGTAGTGGCTTGTGTTTGTCCTGACTGCTGCATGACTCATAAAGCTGCATGTCTAGACACCCAAACCTCCTCTCCTCCTGTCTTCCCCACCTCTGGTTGTTATTCAAGATGGGGTCATTCGATAGAAAACGGAGAGCTTTTATCAGCGTAATTGATTTGAGCTCCACTGTGCTTGGCAGGGCTTTCTCCTTGTTATTAATCCAAAGCATGGGTGCTATAATTTATTAATCACATTGTATCAGTTTAAGTACGTATTCACGTCTTCTGCCTCTGTCAGACGGGTCTAACGATGCTGTCTCAGATTCCACGTAATATCTCTGTTTAACATACAAATTTTTATTCCATCTAGGCAGTTGGCTGCCTTGATGTAAAAATTGTCTTAATAAATTAGAACATAAATGAAAAATGTATTTACTTCAGTAATGCAAGTTAAAAAGTGAAACTTTGTATTTCTGTTTATTTGGATGATTATAGCTTATAGCTAAGAAAAATCTAAACTTTACTTTCTCAGGAAAAAGTATATACAGTCACATTCAATAAATTAAATAGGTGTTCTGACCTTTTGAGAATACCAACCATTAAGCAGGTGTTAAACATATTTTTCCAAATTTCTGGATTAAAAAAGTTGGTTTCTGTATTGGTCAGATGTAATATTCTAATCTTAAATGTTGTGTTTTCATTAGCTGTGAGTAGAAAAATCATCATTAATAGAAATAAAGGCTTGAAAACATCAGCTTGTGTATAATTGTGTATAATTATTCCACACATCATATCTAATATAATATAATAAATAAATATAATAAATAACTGAAACACCTTATATATATATATATATATATATAAGGTGTTTCAGTTATTGAATTGAGCTATTGAAATAAAACAACTTTTGAATTATAGTCTCATTTACTGAACATGATTGTACATTGGACGAATAAAACAAGCATTTTTGATACAGAAATGTCGACATATTGAAAATATTTTAATCTACTCTCAATAAAGGAGCTCCTTTATGAATAACAGTGAAGCATAGAGAGTATCCATAAATGCCGGCTGTGCAGCTATCAGGACAATAGTCTGAGTATTTAGGCCACAACTAGGTCCAAAAAAATTTTTTATTAAAGTCATTTTTCAAGCTGAATTTTAGGTTTTCATTAGCTGTAAACCAAAATAACCAAAGTTAACACAAATAAACACTTACAAATAAAATAATTGTTAACAAATAAACAATCCACCTGTATGCACTCTGTGCAATGCAGTTATATATTTGTAAATTTTTTACATTAACTACTTAAATAAATAAAACTTTAGATGATTTTCAGTGGTTGTCAAACTTTGAAACTGAAGTACCACCTCAGTAAATACTACTTTTTCCAAGTATCATAATTTTTGCAGACATTGTAAACCAGTTCCTTTACCGTCGCCCAAGCTCAAAGTCCAGTATGGCTGTTGTGACATTGTAATGCTCCTACAGTCAACATGGTGCTACAGTGTTTAGACAGAAGGTACATAAATACAGATTTAGCTTGCCTTGCTAGCTTGTATTGCTGATAGTTAGCCTGGTTAAAGCCATTAGCAACACCAACTGGTGTTTGAATTTGAAACCAGAACATGTTTGAATTGGGTCTGATGTCATAGTCAGATCTGTGTTCGGACTTCAGAAATTTAATGGGACGCAGCATAAGTAGTCACCATCCCTTGATTCTGGTTCATTGTTTTTCAGTGAATACAGTTCCAATAAAGCCAGCTCAAGTACCACTAGAGGTAACTGTAGCACTGAATGCGAACCATGGTTCTCAAACTACACCTGTAGATACGGTCAATTGTGTTTGTGTCCCTAAAAAAACACAACAAAAACCCTGTATAAAATACGATCTAAATGTCTCGAGTTGTCCTTGGCTGTGATCTAATGCAACATTTGTGACACACTTGTAAAGCCAAATTCACAACGTGCCTCCTTGAAACATCCAGAGTGGCCCACAATAATAGCTTTGACTGTAATTCATCAGATAGGATCGTCAGGGGGCCCACTAACCCAGTGTGCTGATAAATTCTGAAGGAGACCTGAAGGTGTAGCTCCGAACTCAAGTTTGACCCAGACAAAAACTTTTTTCCTCCATCACTCTTCAAGGAGAAAGCAGGAGGGGCCAAATTTTACGGCTTCACATCCACGCAGCCAGCTTAGAGAGAGATCACAAACACACAAGAGCACTCCCAGCCCAAAACAGCAGCCGGGGCGTCGGTTCTGATCTTCACTTTTAAAACACACTGACGCCGAATTTGGGTCAGAGAGAAAAGAGTGATGACTCCAACTGTTTCATGGAAACCCACACGATCAGGGGGTAAAGACAGGGAAAAAATATCAGACCCCCCAAAAAAGAAACATCAAAAGGTAGATCTTTTATTCTAAGCATCAAAGCATATTATTCCACTATGATCAAAGCAGCAGCAGCCGTGTAGCTCAGAGCTTTGGGAAAAATTGAAATTTGGCTCTCCACTCGTTTGCTTTTCGCCACCCTACACTGTGACTAGCTTGATTCTGGCAATATTCATTAAAACTGGTTGGCCTCCATCAGCTTTGCCCGTTATTTACAATGTAAGGTGTATTTTATTTCATCTGCTTTTTCATACACAACATAGGGGATTGGATGGGCCGAGATCGGATAGCTAATGAAACTGATGCTATGTTAAATATGAAACTAAAGTATGTAATGCAGTGATCATCGTGGGAGCTGTGGCAGCAAATTCAATATGTTTTCTCTTCAAAGACTTTCTTAGCAGCACTTCATGTTACTCCACTCTGTTTAGTGTTCACACACCTTCGCTCCATAATCTGAGGGAAAAAGCCCAGTCTTCTCAGATGTTTCTTTAGCTTTCAGCCACTGTCAGTGGTGTGCACAACAGAAACTGAGGCTTGATGGTCGGATGTTTGATGCCAAAGTTGAACCAGATTGTTTTCCAACACAGTTTTGACTGATGTTCTAACTGAGATAATTTCACACTGTTCCAAGCTGCACAAAAGCCCAAACTGTGAAAATGGTTCAAAACAGTTTTCACTTACAAACATAGCTATCATCTGAGTAAAATATGAGGCACAATCTGGGAGAATTTAAGGAGAGGGATTATAATTTCTTCCAAGATGTAAAATAAAATAAATAAAATTAATCGAGTATCACCTGCGTTTTATGCTTTGCACATTTTTCTGTTATACTGAAGATCATGGTTTAGGAAGCTCTTTACTATTTCAAGGTTTTTCTTTTATACCTGTTCAGGGCTGGCAGAATAACTTCTGCTGTGCAATACAGTCCCACCATTTACTCTGTGACATATTGTATGACCATAGATTTCAAGCTGGATAACAGCTGACATATGTACAGCTCTGAAATTGTCTCATAATAACATGGAACCACTTTCTATTTCATTTATGGCTCTGGTGACACAGAGCCTAGAGTTTGTGTTTGCTGTAGTCATAAAGCTGCTTTGATGCCACAACAAAGGACTCCACAGAATGTGTGAAACACCTCCTGAACAGACTGAATGCAGAGAAGATATCATTTAATTTCATTGCATTTAAATTGGGCAATACAACATCGACATCTGTGGCAGTGGAAATATTGTTTTTCTTTCAATTTTCCTTTTATTTGACACACCAACATTTGGTCAACGCCAGTCAAATGCTTTCAATTTTGTTAGAATGTCAGATCTCAACTTCAATTAATTCAATTTTGATGACATTTAAATGTTGTTTAAGGTCTGATTTTATTACTTGTAAATAAAAAAGCAGCTGTGTAACAGCGGAACTTACACTATTTTATTCAAGTCTCTGAAGTCAGACTTTCAGGAGGATTTGGATACATTTTTCCATTGGCTGTCTTCTGAATTTCAAGCACATTGTTTTGGAGGAACCTTAGCTCACTGTTCTGTGCAGCCTGGGTTCATTGAAGTAAGCAGACATTGGTTTGTTCACAGCTCTATTAATGTTCCTCCATGGCACTAATTTTGACAACAGGCATGGACCTTGGTCACCCAGACATTCCAGATGCCATCTGTCAGTATTAATGTGTCTAAAAAACTCATGTAAAGGAGTTTATGATTAATATGGTCTCCCTAAAGTGACCTCCAGGGCAATTGTCCAGAGAAAGATGTTTCAGAAATCAGGTTTGCTCAGATCTTGCATCACAGAGTATCTAAAAGAAACCATGGCACAGCTTTTAATTCCATGATTAAAACACTGCTCTGAAGTTCAACCATGCTTAGATGAATAAGTTAAACATGTGGAATTATGTCTTACGACTTCGTACGACTTCCAGTGCCATTCCCCCTGTGTAGCGCTGGGCATGGGCTGGAATGAGATGTTCACAGTGTTTGGTGCTTGAGAAAAAATACCACGGCATCACAGTAATAACAAAAATTTTAAGCAAACATGCAAAACATCTACAGTGGTTGGACAATGAAACTGAAACACCTGGTTTTAGACCACAATAATTTATTAGTATGGTGTAGGACCTCCTTTTGCGGCCAATACGGCGTCAATTCGTCTTGGGAATGACATATACAAGTCCTGCACAGTGGTCAGAGGGATTTTAAGCCATTCGTCTTGCAGGATAGTGGCCAGGTCACTACGTGATACTGGTGGAGGAAAACTTTCCTGACTCGCTCCTCCAAAACACCCCAAAGTGGCTCAATAATATTTAGATCTGGTGATTGTGCAGGCCATGGGAGATGTTCAACTTCACTTTCATGTTCATCAAACCAATCTTTCACCAGTCTTGCTGTGTGTATTGGTGCATTGTCATCCTGATACATGGCACCGCCTTCAGGAAACAATGTTTGAACCATTAGATGCACATGGTCCTCAAGAATGGTTCGGTAGTCCTTGGCAGTGACGGGCCCATCTAGCACAAGTATTGGGCCAAGGGAATTCTGTGATATGGCAGCCCAAACCATCACTCTGGGCATGCAACAGTCTGGGTGGTACGCTTCTTTGGGGCTTCTCCACACCGTAACTCTTCCAGATGTGGGGAAAACAGTAAAGGTGGACTCATCAGAGAACAATACATGTTTCACATTGTCCACAGCCCAAGATTTGCACTCCTTGCACCATTGAAACCGACGTTTGGCATTGGCATGAGTGACCAAAGGTTTGGCTATAGCAGCCCGGCCGTGTATATTGACCCTGTGGAGCTCCCGATGGACAGTTCTGGTGGAAACAGGAGAGTTGAGGTGCACATTTAATTCTGCCGTGATTTGGGCAGCCGTGGTTTTATGTTTTTTGAATACAATCCAGGTTAGCACCCGAACATCCCTTTCACACAGCTTCCTCTTGCGTCCACAGTTAATTCTGTTGGATGTGGTGCGTCCTTCTTGGTGGTATGCTGACATTACCCTGGATACCGTGGCTCTTGATACATCACAAAGACTTGCTGTCTTGGTCACAGATGCGCCAGCAAGGCGTGCACCAACAATTTGTTCTCTTTTGAACTCTGGTATGTCACCCATAATGTTGTGTGCATTTCAATATATTAAGCAAAACTGTGCTCTTACCCTGCTAATTGAACCTTCACACTCTGCTCTTACTGGTGCAATGTGCAATCAATGAAGACTGGCTACCAGGCTGGTCCAATTTAGCCATAAAACCTCCCACACTAAAATGACAGGTGTTTCAGTTTCATTGTCCAACCCCTGTATTTATAAGAGACCTTTGTGTGTTCCCAATGTGTTCCCCCGTCTCTCGGCCTGAGACTGTTGGAGATAGGCACCAAAAACCACACAACCCTCCAATCCTCCAGCGAGCCTGCAAACATAGGTCTACATGATGGATGGCAAATTAATTTATTAGAGGTGTTTATGTGCTTATGTGCCGTTCTGCTCCTTATGGAGTAACACAACAAACAACCACGGCCAACTAATTGCCCAAACTTGCTCCAAACTGAAATGACAGATTACTAGTTAACAGGACATGTTGATTGTGTGACTCGAGCTGTTATTTATTTTTGGTAAATCATTTTGATATAAAATGTGCATTGCTATCACAGTAAAATCAAAATCACAGTGCATTGAATCTCTAGAGCCCCGTTCAGATCACAGTGTCATGAAAACACACAACCCAGTTTGAGTCCATCCAACTGATCAAATGTCTTTTCAATATGTAATGCATGATGCTTGGAACATACTGTAGTATACTACCAAATATTGGGTCCAGATAGTCCTCTGCTGTTGTGATATTGCAGTGATAATTGCGATCCCATATACGTACTGTATTTTGGAACTCTATTGCCAACTCAGACCTGTAGGGAAATCTCTAACCATACTTGTATGGTTCCTGGTGTTTCGAGATGTTTTGCAAGTAATTTAATTATTACCTATTATTAGTAAAGCAGTTTGTGTTTTTCACCAAGTCAGAAGGACAGAGTAATGGAGACCTGTGTCAGCTGTTTTGTCTCGAAAGTTAAACTATAAAATTAAAAAGCTCTGACAGAACAAACTTGTAGAATCTTGATATTAAAAGAAAAATATTACTTTATACAAAATATTACTTTGTATAATAGTTATTTTTCTGTAAATCTGTTTTTATTTTCAGTCTGCTGTCTTTGCTGTTTTATGCCATTTCGTCAATACAATATAGAGAGCTCAGACCGTACTGTATTTAAAGTTAAATACAACACTGTTGACAGTAATTGCATTCGTACAAAAAACGGTCATAAAATGCAATGCACATTGCAGTGTGGGTCAATAGGAAGAAAACTGACTGATTTGAAAGAAGCTACCAACTTCACATCACAGTTGTACCTTAAATGCTGGTTGTATTCTGAAAAATCGGTTCCTGTTTGACTATTCTTAAAAAAGCAGACGTTTTGGTACTCTTTTTGTAATTCAACAAAGTGTCAACAATAAGCAGAAGCAAATGCTTGGATAAGCATTTTTCCAACTTTAGAGCAAAAGTTTTATAAAGCTCCAGTATGCTTATCCAATTGGTTGTACTAAAGTTTTACTGTTGGCCATACAAAGTTGGATACATGTAGTAAACTGATCTGTCAGAAGTCTCAATAAGAATTCCCTCTAATTGGCATTGGTCTGTTTATTCCAAATGGTCTAAATGGAAAAGGTGTGATTTGATGATCAAATAATAAAGAGTAAGGGAAATTTTTTTCTGAATCTGCTGATCATGCTTACAAGGCTGTACAGAACTTGCTGATGGACTTCAGATGAATCTATGTAGACATAAAACTCCTTAATGAATACCACTGAATGAGTGCAATTTGCTGCAAATTTGAGACAGGTCTTTGTTATTTCTGTGAGTTCTTAAACATTCAAAATTGACAGCTTAAAAGACAAGAGCTTTCAAGTACAAAACCTTCACAGTGGCAGAAATTGCTGACAGAGTGCACATCTTTCAGAATATAGGCATGAAGCTTGCAGCACTCCCAGAGACGTCCTGGATCACACTTGGTTTTGCTAAGCACACAGCTTGCAGTTAATGATTGTGGATGTCAAGTGGAACATATTTCCCCCTGGAACAAATAGATCCTGTCATTAAGTCTTCTCATGAGAGTAGAGGGCCTGAATCACTCGGCTCTTCCATCAACCTGCATGCGGGAAACAGCACTTCCCTTCTGTTTGTTAATTGTTGCTTGACACGATACTAACTTCAGCAAATGTGGGTAGTGATCAGACCGTAAATGACGGGCTCTCACTAACACGTAAAGCATTGTCCATGGTACTGAGGATATCCTGATGCTGATGATCTCCCTGCCCTGCACCACCGCCACCCACCCAAACCCTCTCGTCTTTGATTTTCAGCATCTCTGTTAAAGGTCTGAGGGCTAATAAATGAAGCCTATTGCACAGCATGGTCAGGTGGTTTGGCAGCTTATGGGCACAAATGTGGGCCAAATATGGTTCATTCATTCATCTTCTATACCGGTTATTCCATAGTGGGTCACGGGGGAGGGGAGGGGGGCGTTGTGCCTATCTCCAGCAGTCTATGGGCGAGAGGCATGGTACACCCTGGACACGTCGCCAATCCATCACAGCCAAACAAATGGTTATCACTTAAATCTTGCTCTATAATGTTGTAAAACAAAGTATCTGAAAAATGAAGGAAATTGCACTCCCTGGCTCAGTCTTTCAACTCAGACTAATTGAACAGTGGCCAATCAAACTAACCAATTAGCTGCATTAAGACTCCCCAGGGAATAGGAGTTCTACTAACTGTCTAACTTTGTTGCACAAGAGTCTGAAATCAATTAGCTGATTATTCAATAAATCAATTGATTGAACATAAATACTGTATAAGAGCCAGGTTTAAAAAAAAAAAACATGTACCATCACTTTGACTGTTACTTGATTAGACTTCTTTATCTGATAAAATGTGGGTGTAAGGTAGACTCTGCCATTTGCCGCCTTTAAATAAACCAAACTTAAAACAGAAGAGGGGGCACCTTAAAGTTGGGAGCATGCAATTGTTTGAAATGTCTATATCTTTTTACTAGAACTAAGGGGCAAGCTCAACAGCCCTGCACCATAATCCTCTTTGTACTAAACTTTACACAATGATGTCCTTCTGGTACCTGACAAACCCAGACTCATCCATTGGATAACACACAGAGAGGCCTAGCTTGTTATTCCAGTAGTTTCATGCTTTACACCACTGCAATAAATGCTTTGCATTGCCCTTGGTGATGTAAGGCTTGGATGCTGCAGCTTTACCATGGTTCTTGAGCTAATCTGAAGACCACATGAAGTTTGGATGGCTGTAACTATTGACTTTGCAGAAAGCTGAGAAAAAATAAGACAAAGATCAACAAAATACAAATAATGTTTGTATTATTGTATATGCAAGAATGTCTTTTGTACGTTTTTTTATGTATAAAATGATCCACTGGGATAATTATCTAGCCCAAACTTATAAAATAAACCACAGGGGTTTTGATGAGAGGAATGAGTGGCAGGTGAAACTGTCAGGTCTGGTCTGGTGAAGCTCCAAAGTTTTCCTGAAGACTTTAACATTTCGGGAAGTTTGCAGATCTATGAATTGCAGAATTTCCAAGAAAAAAAAAAACACTGCAATTTCCATATACCAGAGTAAGGGAGAATATTTTCATATTAGTGACAGATCAAAATATAAAGGACCAACATCCTGGGAATGGCTAAAAATTCACCCAAAACAAGTCCAGCTTCTGTTCTCTTTAGGTTTTAAAGGAAACTGTGACCAATTCTGAGAACCAGTGAAAATGACTCATGCTCAGAAAGAAATAAGTGGGGTTGTGTGATGCAGGCTGCCATGTTCTCAAAATCTGTTTACCAGGTCTACATGCATGCAACAACAAATAGTTTTTACAACCATATGCTTCCTCACCTGTGTGACACTGTCCCTCATGGTGGGCGAGCGCCCTTTACGGGTGGTAGTTGTAGCCATAGTGGTTGTTGTCTCCATGATGGTGGTGGACATATCAGCCAGTGGGGTGGTGGAGGTGGTGTCGGTAGTGAGCACCGTGGGCACGTCGCCCACCAGCCTCAGGTTGCCCTGGGTCTGGACGCTGGGGTCGCCCTCGGCTGCCAGTTTGAATACCTGCAGGCCGTTGTAGTACAGGCCTGACATCTGGCCCTGGAAGTGGCGCCCCTTCTCTCCACCACCAACTTTAATGAACGCCTGGCTGTTGAAGATGGTCAGCTGGCGACCTGATAATGCCACAGAAGTCAGAGTAATGACAGAGTAGTAGTAGAGATAAGACAGGAGAAGAGAGGCCATGAGAAAATGAGGAGAAAAAGATAAAAAGAATATAATTCAGCTCATGTTTTAGCTTGAATATAAACAAAGTAATGCACAGAGTGTGGAGGAAATTGAGGAACAGGGGATTTCCTGGGTAACACTTTAGGGAGATTGGACCCTGGGTTGCAGCAATTGCTGCCATTATGGAGCTGGGCACGTGCCTGATTCCATGACAAGCAGTGTGAATCTGGCAGTCAAATAGATTGCGGGGGTAGTTGTGGATTGACCCCGGGATGGGCAGTTCACAGCAAAATGCATCTGATTTGCTCTGAGATGGAATATATTAGAACAGTGCTGGCTCTGTGTCATTGACCTTCAATGCACCTGAGCTGCAAAATGACAAAGTACCTCTGCCAGCAGAAAAAATGTCACCTCACTGCCATCTAAATGGGGGAAAATGAGATCCTCATTGGAAGGAAATGTTTAATTCATCAGGGGCTGTTCTTCTCTGTGGTCATTACCATTTATCTAGATGGATAGATGGATGAAGGGAGGATGGGGTCAACCATTTAGCCAGGGCCCAGTACTAATGTGTTCCCGGGATGTATGGTGAAGGGGCGGAGTGTGGGCATCATGGCAGGTGGAGTTTTTTTTTCTGCAGCATTCCCAGCTGATGGTAGCATTGGTTTCACATTACACAATTTTATTTTTGCATGCTTGTCTCCTCTGGGGGTTGCCCATGATGCCACCTGGACTTTTTGCAACGGCTACCCCATTATGAGTCATATAGTTTAGATGGACATGTTTGTAAGGATGTGGGCTGGAAATAGGAGTTATGAGGTAATTACTCAAAGGAGTAGGATGAGAGAAACCAAAGAGCTTTTTTTATGGATTAATCAATCGCTGTAAGGAAAGAGGGAGTGTGTCTGGTTATGAAAGGAATATGCCACTAATGTGTGCAATTCAGAGTGAAATATCGACTTGGGCTATGAACCTCTGAAATTACAGTTATGTGGGCCTGAAGGGAGTAGACGCTCCTCAGCGTGTATGCATACAGTACAGTGCAAAAGTATTTACACCCCTTGAGGTATTTTGTCAAATTACAAGTTCAATATATCTTAATTGGCTTTCATATGACTGACCAACACAAAGTGGTGCATAATTGTAAAGTGGAAGGAAAAAATTGTTAATTTCTTCATATTTGTTGCAATAACTGCACTGTGTTTCACTGAGGAATGGGTTGTTTAAGTAATTTGCAGTGTTCATTTTCTGCTACACCCAGTGTTTTGCTTAAAGGTTAAAAAGTTTAACTTTGATCTAATCTGAGCAGAGCTGGGTTAGCTGTGTCCCTATAAGGTCTATGGAAACTGTGAATGGGAATTCTCAAGCTTTGTTCAACAATGTCTTTTTTAATTCCACTCTTCCATGTAGGCCAGATTTGAGGAGTGCATACGTTTAAGGTTGTCTTGTTGAGAGATTTTCCCACCTGAGATGTGGATTTCTGCAGCTCTTCCGGAGTTACCATGGTCCTCTGGACTACTTTTCTCAATAATGTTCTCCTTGCTAGGCCTGTCAGTTTAGGTGGTGACCCATGTATTCCATGTTGTATTTATAGTGAGATTATATAACCCACAGGTTTGACTCTATTTTCTTGTTTGCTGACTTCTGAAGGCAACTGGTTACACTGGAGTTTTTGTGGGCGTGTCACAGTTAATGGATACAAAGGCACACCACTTTCAGATTTTTATTAAAAAAGACAATTTCTTTCACTTTACAGTTATGGCTGACATTATGTTGGTCAAATAAAGCCCCAATACCATACATTGGAGTTTGTGGTTGTAACGTGACACAATAAAGAAAAGTTCAAGCAGTATAAACAGTTTTCCTCACATGTTGACTGCTGACAACCAAACCCTTGGAGTAACTTTTCAGTGTTTCTGTTTTCAGCGTAATAATCCAAGTGCATTAGGGCAATATTCTAGTCATCAGCAAAGAGACACTCTCATTTGTTTTCAATTAAGAGAGCTTAGAGGGTACTTCATCACTCTAATTATGATTTACTCTCCTATATGAGCGCACTTGGTCTGACATTCATGTAACACCCAGGTGGGTGGAAGTATCAGACAGATAATGCATATCTGTATGTTTATGTGTGGGTGTTACGGCACATGTGTATCTGTGAGGTTCCTACAGGCATCCTGGAGAAATCTTTTCCACTGAGATGGGCTATTACGCATGCCATCCCATTATCACATCATTAGGTCTGTCGGAGACCCACCGGGGCCTGGGTTCTTGTCCCCTAACACATTAATGAAGACACTTAATGTCTGGCATATGCACTGTTGACATAATGTGGTGTCTTACTTGATTATCTCATCACCAGCATGTTTGTTGTGGGAGTGATATTGAAATAAATAGCAGGAGAAGAAAATATGAACACTGTTAAAGTGTTATAAGCTAGGAAAACACAGGAGAAAAACCATATGTGTGTGCACCTAAAGTCGGTAACTTTAATACTAAGAGGGTATGCACAGATTTACATACTACACCTCATGCTCACACACCTTCCACACATACACACACAACCACAAATCAGCCCAGAGTGTCTCCCGTTTCAAACAATCTGAGTTTTCATGTTAAGACGTTGAAGACTAAGTGTCATCTTTCATCCTGGATCCTGCAAAATAAAGAGATAACGTTTCTATGCTAACCCAATGCTCCTCGCATGGAGAGTCTAGTAAGAATGTAATGAAAAGCAGTCGTAGTGTGCAGGGTATGAGTTGTACCACAGAAAATTATAGAGACCGAAGAGATAAAAAGGAAGGTGCCCTCTAGATAACATGCAGGGGAGATCATTGTTTGTTTTTGTATCTGTCTGGTTAGGATGAGACCCAAACAGGCCCTGATGAAGTTATTGTTTCAGGGTCTGCCAGGTCAAATCAAAAGTGACATGTGGTTTTAAAGCCAATTTTGGTGGCAGGGATGAGTGTGGTGTGGTGGGGTGGAGGGATGGAGCCTCTGCATGACAAGCAATCACCGCTCCTAATATGACAGAGCTGGATGCAACTCTGCCGCAGAGAACAGGCTGTGTGTGCTTCTACATAATGACTTATGAAATATGTCAGTGATGATTTGTCTGTTCAAGCAGTGTGTCTTTGCAAAGATTTGTATTTACATGTGCCTCCTCTGTGTGTGTGTGTGTGTCAGGGCTTGCACATTGATGAGGAGTCTATTGGACCTATTCAGTGGGATTGGGTGGCTGCTGCTTCTGTCCTCTGGTCTCTTAAGGTGATAGGCATTTAATGGGCAGCGGCTCATGGATGGGACCCAGTCGGGCGGGGTGAGATTATGGCGCCGCATGGCAGCCAGCCAACCAGCATCTAACTATTACAGACATTCAGAGCAACACATGGAGCCTTAATTAACCGCAGTGCAGACACCAGGAGGGTCAGGATTTAGCAACAAGCCACTACAGATGCTGAGCTCAGATAACAGACTGATACATACGAGTTCTTTTTTAACTGTGCATTTAATATATCTGTCAAAAATGACAGTTTTAGGTTTTACCACATAGAACACAGTTACACAGTTATGCAAAGTCTCAGCCTCCTTTGAACCTGTGAAGAAACTAACCCCTTGACTTTTGACTGTTGTTTACTGCAGTTTTAGCTCCAGAAGTGTACAGACTGGAGCGCTTATTGGTAGTGATTAATTTAATTCAATGTTACAATTAAATATTCTCCCAGGCTAAAGCATAAAAAATGTAGGCTCCTTGGTGGTTTAAACCTGGTGACAAAAACACCCTAATGTTGACATCTCAGCAGTCAGTCCTGGTATGTGAAGCTCACTGTAATGAATCAGTCAAAAATTTAACATTTACTTGCTGAAGGCCATGTATGATATAAAACGGACAGTACTTGCAGTAGCGAGATGTCATATTGCTCTAGATAGTCAAAGCGGTGAAGGCTATAAGCTAGTCAGACAAAGCCTAGTTTTAGCCAATTTTAACAATTTAAAACAACTCAAACTAAAATTGATAATATACTCTATGTGGGAAACAACCCTATATTAGCAAGCTGTTGCACAAATATAAGCCTGCTGGAAAATCCAAAAGTTTACCAAACTATTTGTGGCTATAGAGTGGACTGACGAGTCGCAACTGATGAGTTGGTTTGATACAGCTGCCGCCGGCCTTTATCAGTGTAACTTCACGTAGTATGTTACATTGGCTGAGAAAACAGTGACAACTGTCAAGTGTAGTCAATTTCTATCTACTAATATAGTGATATTTTCTACAGCTATAAACACTTTCAGTTTGAATTGTTTTAAAATGAGCCAAACAAGGATCACATCGGACTAGCTGTTAGACTTCCACCACTATTTCTTTTGTTTTCTATAAACCCACTGCGATTTGTCATATTTCTAATACAAGCTGGGGAACTATAATTGGCTAAAAATCCCAACTATTACTTTAAGTACATGTTCCCATCTGATTCCAGGTATTAGCTCAGTGTCAGTTCAAAGCATTTTTAAATGATCAGTATCAAGGTTCCTGACTAAACTGTTGATAGATTACAGTCTTTCATGTTCTCATCTATACAATTTGCGAATTTGTGGCCAACTTTTATAAATCACAATTTATCTTCATCTCCATTGCTTGCAAAATTGCATTATAGGCTGTGCACATAAAAAAGGGTTTTGCTTGACCATCTCAGTCTTTTTCGTCTCCCTATCTGTCTTTGTGATGGCCCCGGTATGTGCCTAGACAGCTGTCTGTGTTGGAAGAAAATTTTACGCTTAAAGCAAAGCGCTAGGCAGGAGAACTACTACAACTCTAGTCAGCAAACTGCATGAACTACACCGTCAGTAGGAGCAAGAGTTTATTGAAGAAAATATCTGCATCTGTTGAGTCAGATTTCTCTTACGAAACAAAAGAAAACTACTGTTAGAACAAATTATTTGTTGCTGTCAAGAAAAGAAAAATGCTGCAGCATCTGGAATGTCACCAATGGGTCAGTGAAATGGGATACAATCAAACTAATGTAGACCATGTGATGCTGAGAAAATGTAGTGTTTTTCTACTGCACTCTAAAGCTTTACTGAGTTTTAAAGCCTATACATGGTGACTGTGGCTCAGTAGGAAGAGTAGTCGTCTTGCAATCAGAAGGTTGTGGGTTCAATTCCAGCTTCCTCCTGCCATATGTTGATGTGCCCCTGGGCAAGTAACCTCAAGTTGCCTACCGATCTGCGTATCGGTGTATGAATGTGTTAGTGAGTGCGATTGGGTGAATGTGGCTCTAGTGTAAAACGCTTTGAGTGGTCTGTATGACTGGAAAACCGCTATATAAGTTCAGTCCATTTTACATGTAATTAATTTTAAAAGGTATCAAACTAGGACCAGATATCTTTTCTCTCTTATTTAAACCTAAAACAGTCTGTGAAAGAGCCTAAAGCCCACCCATCCTGTTGAACTAACCTGCAGTTTTGTTCCTTGGAACAACAATCGGTGGAAAGCAACACTTTTACTGCTTGAGTTAGTGTTTGCAATAAAACAAACATTATAAAATGAATAAAGATTTAAAGTGTCAAGCCATGATGTTATAGTGTGCGAACATACTGTAGCTTACTGTAGATCTACTGCTGTCTATAAAAGAGATATTTTATAAAACTGCCATAAAGTGAGGCTTTCTTCCCATTATTTATACATCTCACAGAAACAGAGCCAGCGAGAAACGACCTGCTTGGCTTGCTCTGCTGGTCCTAAACAGATGCTGCCTGACATTCTGTATTACAGCTGCAGAAATCCAAATTCTTGATGAAGCATTCTGTCAAATGCAAACTAAGCATGCACCCCCGAGCAATGAGTCATCAACATTTTCCAGGAAATGACAAACTCTAAAATTAAGCGAGCATACAAAGCTAAGTATTTATCATTGTCACGTCTGATCCTGGTGTACAGTTCAAGTATGCAACAAGACATATGATCTAAAACACTAATCAGCCTACGTGGGGGGTACACATTAAACATTTATAACCAGTTTACTCTCTTCTGCACAGAGGCTCATGTAGGCGACGGGGTCTTTCACAGTTTATTCCCAGTTTAACAGACTTCTTAGTGTTACTGTTTGATAAATTGGGGTAGGATGTACTTTATTTCAGCTTCAGAAGTCTATTTGAAAATTCAGTAAAATAAGAATTTCTAACTCGTTCTTATTAGGGAATTGTTTACCATCTTTCACAGTCCTACATGAGTAAAACAGGATTTTTCTGGAGCATTTTAACTCTCCCACTGGCTTGGTGAGAAGTCTTAGGTTTCAGGATTTTTCATCACAGCTTTTAAGATGGCTTTGGGAGTATTTTCGAAGCAGAACTTTCATAATCTGTGGCTCAAAGAGTTAATTATCTTTTTTTTTTTTCACATTGAACGGAAACATCTTTAGCTTTCAAGCAAATTTAAACAAGCACTGCTCTAAGTACCAGCCTAAGGTAATTGTGTTTCGGTGCTCTAAATGTAATAATACTTGCTACTTTGGCTCTAAGAAAATTACATTTTACTCCACCACATTAATCTAAATGTTACAGTTACTGATTGCCTTGCAGAAGGCTGGGTAACTTGGGTATCAGACCAGAAGTATCCTCTATGTGGTTTTAAATGTATTCCTTTACCAGACATTAATGTGTAACTGAGCTAAAAATCACCTGGAGTCATGAAAATCTTCTTAATCAAAGGCGTGTGAACATTACATGTTATTAATGATACTTAACAGGATGTTACAGGAGGAGCTTTATCATCTGAAGTGAGAGTTAATACTTTCATTTCCACCCTGTCGGTGGTAATATGCAGACCAATAACATTATGACCACTGACAGGTGAAGTGAAACACATTGATTATCTTGTTATAGCGGCAGTGGGCAGGAGGCAGCAGTATATGAACTACAATATAGATAAACTAGTCTTTAAATAATCATTTTGTGGTTGAGGTTTAGGTGTCTAGCAGCTGGCCTGTGTTCTTCAAACTAACACAGGACGTAATATGTCTCAAATTACTGAAAAGATTATTGATATGTGTGCTCTGATGAAAGGTGCATTAATTCATGGAAATATCACTTCTCACCATCCAGGACGGTAGGAAAACTATGACATTGGGTTTACAAGCACAGGATGAGAGGAGACTTTGGTAGTATTTCTGGGAAAACAAGTAGTGTAAAGGTTTCACAAATCACAAACTGTGTTAGAAATAAATAATCAGTTATCAGAGTAGATATTTTATTTCTGTTTAGATTAGTCTGTATTAGGTTATTATTGTTGTCTGATTCTATGGTGCTTTTATGCCAAAAATAACTGAATATGCTCCATTTTGTATTTGACATGTGGGATAAATGTGTCATAATGCTCAAACTATGTAAAATGATCCATTTCAGGCTTGATCAGCCTAAGTATTCAAGATTTCCAACTAGAAATGATCAAATGCCATCTAGACTCATTGAAATGCAGAAATAGCTCTTTAGTTTAGCACCAATAGGAAGCTATGAAGCCGATGGAGACTTTAGTGTTAGTGGCTAACAGTTATCCTGTGATTCTCACAGCGCATACAAATCATATCTTGTCTGTCACTCAGAAGACATTTCTTTTTTCTACTGAGGACCCCAGAAAGCTTTAATTAGTTGACTCTGTCAACACAACAGGGCAAGTCAATAACTACTTCCTGTCTTGCATCAGAATAAGAGTCTGAACATTGATACAGCAAGCTTAAAGCACACATCTAAGGTATACACCAGGGACTAATAAAAATATATTAGACTTATTTCATCAGATGCTGACAGCAGGTGAATAGCGCTTTGCTAGACAGACTTTACAAATTTCACTAGTTACTGATGCCTTGGTGCTGATACTACAGCAGACCTTTAGAGGTCTTATGGAGTCCATGTTTCAGTGGGTCAGGATTGTTTTAGGAAAAAAGGGGAATTATTTAACAGGGTTAAAATGTTGGAATTGACGTACATCTCTGGCATAAGTTACTCTAATCTTCAAAGGAAAGAAAACAACAAAAAATAAGCCAAACTGCCCTGGTTAGGCTGCTAGTGTCTTTGCTGTCTAGCAAGTATCTTGACCAAAAGCCAGTATATTATTTCTGCCCAAACAGGAATGTGGGTAAAAGAGACAGGTATTGCCAAAGGCATTATCATCTGCAATCGCGGCTGATCGCTAGATCAGCTTGGGATGAGGGGGAGTTTAGCGGCTGGGGATCACCATGGAGAAACGAGCAGCTCTTTGATTTGCTCGCTTAGTCATTGCAGTAATGACCCCTGTATGTCATAGCAGATTTTACAGTAGGAGGAGAAGGGCCATTTTTACATTTTTAATACACAGTGGAATGCAGCATGCAGTGCCCTGCCTTCCATAATAGGTTTATAATCAATTTGAAGAAAGACAAGAACTCCTTCCTACAGCACATCTCACACTAGCCTGTCAATTTCCTCCTGGTTCTCCTCTGAAAAGAAGACTGACATTATGATATCAAAGGTTTAAATGAAATCATCCCTATTAAAAGACTATTAAATGTAATTTCCTTTTCCCCTCTGCTGGTGAACAGCTCCGTGGTTACCTAGCCGGTGCTTGAGAAGGGAAGACGACACAGTGAGAAGAGGTCTGAGTGCTAAGAAAAGGGGGACATGAGATATATCATGGAGGGAAGAGGAGTGGCAGACAATAAATGAGGGTATAGAGGATAAAATAGAGGATAAAATGTCATCAAGACAAACTCTTAGAGGGAGGGCTGATAGGCTCGATAAGAACTAGAGAAGAGGCAGAGTTAGAGACACAGTAAATGTACAAAATGGGAAGAAAGACATGGAAGGAAGAATATAGGGTCTTAGAAATTAACCCCAAGTATAGATGGTAATTGTCACCTACATGTAAGTCGATTCTACCTTCCACTCCTTATTTTTAAATTCAGCCAACTAATGACATGGTTAACTTTGTGCTAATAACAGTCTTTTTATGACCTTACTCTGAGGCCAAAGCCTCCTGCTGCCAGAACTCCGGGAGCCCTGCTGTTTGACCGGAGGAGGTGTTTCCATTTAGGGAAGAAAATACACATAATTTATATAAGAGGCATTTATACATCGACAACCCTCTCTGCTCAATGTACATTCTAGCAAGGATTGTTTAAAACATATGTTTAAGCAATACATTGCTGAAACATCTTTCAGCAATGTGGACTTTCAGCAAAGCCTGATTTATGACTAGTTTAATGAAAAAATGGATTTGAAGCGTTTAAATGACATCATAGTGTGTTCTCCTAGAATAACATATGTTAAACCGGCTCAGTTATGGTTGAGGTGCAAACACACCCTCCATTTCTGCTACCTGTATGACCTCTTCTCTTTTCCAATGGTTATGGTCAATCTGACAGAGAGAGATATCGCAATCGTTGTGGTTTTTAGTATAACAATGGCCATCAGTGGGCTCTAGATGGAGAAACAGTCTACGTTTAAGGCTAAAACTTTCCTTTTTGATATAGCTTATAGTCAGAGTGGCTTAGGTTATCCTGAGCTATCTCTGTAGTTATCCTGCTATAGGGTTAGGCTGCTGGAGGACATAATGACCACTTTCACCCTCTTCGCTACATTCTCACACTACTCTCCAATTTTGCATTATTTGCTGTTATTTCAGCTTTTAACTTCTTGTTATCTCTATTCTCTTCCTAGAAGCTACACCTGGCCTGGCTCTGTGTCTACCTGTGACACCTTTCTGGAGAGGGGAATTGTCAGAGCTTCTGCTGGCAACAACTTAATGCTCACCCACTACCAATGATCCACATGGCCCTGTCTTTCAGTGTTTAACCCTTTCACTCTCCTAGATATGGCAATTGACTGAGCTTTTACTGTGACAAACTCTATGTGCTCTCTTTCAGACTCTAACCTTGAAAACCTGGCTCAGAGTGTATCTGTTCTTTCTTTCTAGGTGACTAAAGGAGCTACATCCATTAACAGTTACTTTTCCTTCCCATAGAAAGTACTCCTGGATCAGTGCTTCTTTGTTCTCTTTGTGTCTCTGCTCTGTTCTCTCTAACCCCCAGTCGGTCGTGGCAGATGGCCGCTCACACTGAGCCTGGTTCTGCTGGAGGTTTCTTCCTGTTAAAAGGGAGTTTTTCCTCTCCACTGTCGCTACATGCATGCTCAGTATGAGGGATTGCTGCAAAGTCAACGCCAGTCACTGTCCACTGTCTCTACATGCTCATCCAGGAGGAGTGACTGCTGCAAGTCACTGACTGGATGCAATTTGCTGGGTTTCCTTAGACAGAAAAACTTTTTATCCAATCTGAATAAATAACTAACTCTGACTGCACTGTTCAATGGTTAGGATTAATTGGAATGTATGTACCTGACTTTTGTGAAGTGCCTTGAGACGACATGTGTTGTTAATTGACGCTATATAAATAAAACTGAATTGAATTGAATTGACAGGAGTTTGACGCCTGTGTTTTAGGGCTTTGTCCACATCTTTAATAAAAATCCTTTCTTTACACCTCAGTTAAATATTGATCCCAGCATGAACCTGAACAGAAGTTATATTTTGCTGAAACAACTTTATTTTATTTGGATTTTTCTATAAAGTTTCCCTCCCTTTCTGTTTAAGGACTCACATTAACATTAATTTACCAGTTTTCTGTGCAGTATGGTTTTTTTCAACATGATGCATCAGCTGTCCGGAGGGGTGACCTGATCCATAGTTAGAAAATGTGCAGACGATGGGAAAGTATTTGTCCACTTACAGATTTCTTCTGGTTTTTTTTTTTTTTTTTTTTTGCCCCACTCAAATGTTTCAGATCATCAAACATAGTGTAATATCAAACAAAGATGTATAAAAATAAATTAAAAAAAGGGGAAAAATATACTATTCAAACCAACCTGGCCCTGTGTAAAAATGTGGGGAAGAACAGGCTTTTTCATGTTTGGTCAGTTGGTCTCTCTGAATAGCCCTTAGGTATGAGTGTGTGTGTGTGTGTGTGCATGGTTGTTAGGCCCACATGTCTACGTGATGCCCTGTGATGGACAGCCGACCTGTCCAGGGTTTACCCGACTTCTTGTCTAATAAGCACTGATGATAAGCTAAAGGGCTTGCTTGCCCTAATTAAGCTCAGTAGTCATAATTCAACAAGACCACAAGAAAAAGGAAAGAGACTGGGAAAAATGGTATCCATGGTAGAGTTCCAGGGCCACAGTAACTGCAAGCAAAACAATCACAAATTCTCACCTCACATTTGCCAGAAACATTAAGACCTAAGTGTGCTGCATCCTATTTTATAAAGACAACACACGCTGAAAGTCACATGGTAGTAGTAATGTGATGGTCTGAGGCTGCTTGAGGACAACATCTAGGAATGAACGGAACCATGAATTCTACTTTCTACCAAAAAATCCCGAAGGAGAATGTCGGCTATCAGTTCCTAATCTTGAGCTCAAGCACGCTTGGGTTATCCACCAGGGCAAGGAAGTCTGAGATTAAATCTGACTGAGATACAGTAGCATGAGTTTAAACAGGCTGCTCATGCTTGAAAACTTTCCAGTCTGCCTGAATTACAGGAAATCTGCAAAGAAGAGTGGGCCGAAATTCATCCAGAGCAATGTAAAAGACTCCAGGTGTTTGCACCAAGGCTAGCATGACATAGAAGTAGGTTGGTTGGGATATTTTTGCATTAATAAATAAAATCACAATTTAAAAACTGCATTTTGTCTAATATTAAAATTTGTTTGAGGTTCTGAAGAATTTAAGTGGGTTAAAAAAATAGAATCAAAAGAAATCTGAGGAGGCAGATACTTTTTCACCACCCTGTGGTTGTGCTTCACAGAAATCTCTATAGTAGCAGCAACCTGACTTCAATATCTAGCACTGATGGCCCATAAAATTACATACAACACATAAAAGAAATGTCCTCTTACCTTTGTGCAATACTACTACTACGTCTGTTTGAGGTCGTACCTTACAATAATGTAACCTCTGTTGTCGAGTTCATTACAACTGGACCATGGGTTCAGTTGTAATGTTTAGCTGGTCTTTGCTTTTTTTTGCAGTTACTGAAGACACATTTTCTCCTTGTTGTGATTGTTTACATCATACAGACATCATCGGCTGTTTAGCTTTACAGTTTGCTGTGTCATTAAATTTCCAGGTTGGATAGAGTCTAAAGGCACAAAGGTTGGAAAAGGCTAATCTGCGCTGCACCCTGTGGGATTGCAATTTGCCTGACAGAAAGTATAGCTGCAAACGAGATCATGCAGTTTTGCTTTTTGAAAATCTTTAAAAATAGACAGAAAAGACTGTGGTCCTGCATGAAGTGGGACACGTGGTCACTCTACACATGAATGCATATTAAAGGGTACAAGGTGCCTAGTTTGGCCACATCAGGGAGCGCAATCCTCATTGGGTTAACTCTTCAACCCAAAGCATAAATCCCGAAAAAGCCGCTGCTGTACCGGGTGTAAAATCAGACTTGTAGGAGCAGATTTGCATTGACGCTACATCCTCTTTGGCTGTTTTCTTCCTTAACAGAGAGAAATAGCTAGTCTCAGATGAGCTGTAGTCAGTAATTACCAGCTAAGTCAAGACAAACCAAACCAGAGAATGGGCCGGGATTGGGCCACGCTTGGGTTGCTAATGCACAGATTTCCTGTCGGAGGCTGCGAAATGATGGCTACATGTCCCCGAATGTACTGTAGTAGCAGAGGAGAAGAGGGATGGGCCTGCTGCTGCTAACCTGGAGGAGGTGATTGCTAAATGGAGGTGGGGTGTGTTAGGGGGAGAGGTAACGGATGATCTAAGTATGGATGAGGGAAGGTGAAAGGGACTGCAGCTGAAGAGAGCGGCATCTCTCACTGTGTCATTACTTCTCTCTCATCCACCTTCAACTCCTGTTATCTCACAGAGAGAAGGATCATCATGTGGTTGGAAGGCACTTCAACCTGAAATGTTTTTCTCTTTGCAGGGTGGTAGGAATGGCCCAGAATTCACCTCTGTCAACAACCCACTTGTTTGTGATGTGCAGAGTGGAAAATTGAACTGTTTGTACGTGGGGTTTTCATAGATTTGTGCTCAGAAATCCTTCATGTGGCTACAGAATTCATGTTTTTTTTTTTTTCTCTTGCAGAATCAACTCAAAGAGCTTCCCTAAGACTATGAGGGTAGTGTGAGTCAAAGAAGAGCCGAGCATGATGGGAGTGGGGTGGGATGCTGGAAAGTCGAATATGAAGTGTTTTCAAGTTATCTGCTCAGCACAAGGCTCTCTTTGGGAATTAGGTTTTCATGTTTTTCAGTTCCTCAGTAGCTGGGTCGGTTCGTGCTGAATACCAAGAATTAATTGTGCTTGACAATAAACATGCAGGGCACAGAGTGACAACACTGTGCAGTGAATGCTTTATGAGTCAATCAGATGCCCAGTGGTTCTTTAAAGGCAATAACTGCTCTGATTGTGTTGGAGTATCTGCAGGTCTCTTGGGGGAGTAAATTGGATTAAATCAGACATGGTTTGGTATTTGAACCCTTATCTGTATGTTGATCTGAAACATATGATACTGTTGAGGGAGACACAAAAAGAGATAGCACAGTGGTTAGCTGGGGACAAGATTCTCTCTTTTTATTCTCTCCTAACTGTAACTGTGCTTTTTTTGGGCCATTTCATGGTAGGGAACCATGAAATAACAGAAGATTCCCTTCTTTCTTTACGCTTGCTTGCTACCACTTCTCCACTCATGAGCAAGCATGTACGAATTCATTTAGTTTCCCCCAATTTCTCTCAAATGGTCCCATAATAGTGCTGAGAGATCAAATGAGAAGACAAGATAATAACTCAGCGGGAGTCGGAGCACATCATGAGGTTGGTGAAAGAAGGCCTCGAACGGATTGGCTCTCTGCAGACTCGGCTGCGACCAGATGGGCGAGAATCTCTGAAATGAAGTGGGGATGATTATGAATAGCAGATCTGGATAGATGCCTGGCCTGGAGATTTGATTTGGGGTCTGGCCCTGCACCAAGGGGAAGGACTTGATTGCTTTTTATTAGGGATGGGAGAAGCTAATATATGACCTTTAAATTCTGAACATTAAACCTGGTTCTTCAGCCTGATTCTGAGGCCACAGAGACCTGCTGCTCTGTTACTCCTCACTCAGTCTCATGTAATTCATCACCGAAACTGATCATCAGGCTGTTGGTGAGCAGTGCAGGGATCATTACTTCACAACAACATGATGTACAGTGAATATTCTTTAGGCAGGTTTGATCACCTGGTTAATCCTCTGTGAAAAATGGCGCTAAGGTGTAAGAAGGTTGTCCAGGAGGTCCATTCTTGTTGGTTTGCATTTTTGTTTGTAGCTCTGTTTCGCGAGTGGGATCCTCAAACACTGGCTCATAAGAAAGTAGCAACTTTGACATAATAGACTGCTTGCAGTGATTTTTTGGATGAAGGATGCTGCTGAAAGTCAAAGAAAGAAAACTGATTACCTGAAAATGAGGGGCAGGAAGGTGGAGATATAGAGAAAACTGCTAATGACGGATCCATGGCTGGGTAAAGGATTGCATCTCAGTAAGCTTTGTCTTACATAGAGCTGTTAAAAACTTTTGGGACTTGGGATTTTTCTCCTCCATTGCTTTCTCTGTAATTGCTGCCATTTTGAATTTAGTCAGCAGGCACAGGGTGGGCAGGAGATGCTCTCTCTGATCTGCCTCACACACAGTATGGGAAATTGGATAAGGGCTTCAGAATGAGATTCTGGCAGACAGCACAGCTCTCCTCTAGGACCGCAGGCTCCAATGACTTCCATTAAATCATGGTGTGACCAAAATACTCATTTGTCAGGGCAAAAGTAAGTGATTAGCTCTATGATTTTGTGTCTGTCCACACAGGAAGTGTAAAAGTATACCTCTATTAAAGATTGCAGAGGAGGTTGAACAATTAATGAAGCAGTATATTGTTAAACAGGCTATGTTGAGGCTGTAATGTTTGCAAATCACAACCTATTTTCTTGTGCATGGATTGCAAACCTGCATTATGTAAACCTGTGATTCATTCCTATGGCAAATCACCCTTTTACATGATGTTCACAGCAAAAGAGCTAAACTGCATGCTACTCAATTGTTTGGAAACTCAATAATCCCATCTTTTTACCGTCAACAAACACACCGTACCTACGAGCTACTAGGCCGCAGCAACCTCACTTTTTGGTGTGTGAAAGTTAGCTGTACTCAGTATCAGTGAGGTGTAGATCAATGATGTCAGGGGAACCACAGAAGAAGAAAAAGAAAGTGTAAAAGGTGAATATATTTTCTACATGTCTGCAGTTTATTCAGCCTGCAAGAGAGCTAGACTTAACCTCGATAACAGGAAGTCTAAACATATTACAGTAAAATTGCTACGTTCATCCTTTTCAAATGAATTGGAAATGTCTGAAAATCTCCAAGTTAAGTGAAAGGTTTTTATTTTCTAGGGCATGGGTGTCCAAACTTTTGCTCTTGTTTTCCAAAATCATAATGCTGAAAGTACTTGTGGACCACAACAAATTTATTTTTTAATTAAAAATGCAAAATACATTTTATGTGATTTATTATTTTTTTTACCTGGTCAATGATAACAAATCACATTTTAATGAAACAAACAAAGTAGTTGGATTTTCAATAAAAAGGGATCTGTATCACTGTAGCCCTGATACATTAAAGAAAGAAAGAAAATACAATATCTGGACCTTTTCTGGTTTACTGTGTTTCTTGTATTGTTTGTTAACATCAAATTTCTAGCTTTTGATCAAGGTTTGCTGGATGTTTGTGGTCCTGTTTACTATGAAATTAAAATCAATGCAAGAAAAGGTGGTTAATAAAAGACAAAAACGGTGCTGTAACCTCTTCCATTTTAAGAAGATGTTAATGTGTCTGTATCCTATTTGAAAGGCCTCGCATTAGTAAATAAACTAGGTCTAAAATAAACAGCCGCACTATGGACATCGTTCAGTAGCTATTACACACGGAGACTGCTGCTTAATGCTGTTATGCTAACTGTGCTAGTTACTCATATAAGATGCTGAAGTAAGTTTAAAATTTTAACTCTGTAATCATTTTGGTTTTTTATCATTTTTAATCATTTTTTTTTTTTTAGCTTTGGGAAGATGTGATAACATCAAAGAGAGTGCTGCTAAAACACCAGTTTATAAAAGAGAAAACATTTTTTCTGTGCGCAATGAATTAAAAGAGCACTGAAGAAAGTTACGAGTCAGTCTTCAAGTAGTCATCTCAAATGGAGAGGAAGCAAGCTAAGCAGGCTGTAGGAGATGGATAGGTTACTAAACACATAAATGGCCTCAGACTGAACTATTAATTGAGTGTTTTTTTAAAATATGTTCTTAGAGGAATTTAATTCCATTCCAGTCTAAGAGTGACAACCCAGTTAAATTTCTGGCTAAGATCTGTAAAAAAAAAACACTGCAGATTGTTGAGGAGGAGACCCACAAGGCTGATTGTTTGTCACACTCTGATTCAGAACTCTGCAACATGTGAGGACCTTTGAAGATTAGTCATACACAACACAGCCTGTACCATCTACTACTGTTTAAATGATGCAGGCTGTTTCCCATAAACACAAGTCTCATTCAACCCACTCAACAACGCGCATACATAGTAAACATGTCCATTTTCTTAGTAGTGAAAACAATAAATGTTAAAGGGACCTTCATTGTTTTTTTCTTAAACATACTTTACAGTAATTATCCAGAGTAGATGAGGTCAATTGGAGGTTCAATGATTTGCTTCGTTTTAACCCTCTGAGTTTTGCTTTAACAAACAGGAGAGGACAATTTGAAGACGTCTTCACTTAGAGATGTGTTTCTTTTAGCAGGAGTTAGAGCACGGTTAGCATTTGTTTAGTTTTCGTTGTTTGCAACGACCTGTCCAAGTTCTTCCAAATACCAACAACCAGGTTCAGTTAAAAATCATTTATAACAAGGTTAGAACTGAAGACTCCATGAATTTGTTGCCAGCTCAGTAAGGCTGGAAAGGTTGGCCAATTTCTTTAAGCTCTTAGTTAGGAAAGATGGAACGCCCTGAGAGGAGTCCTCAGTGGTTAGTGTGGGTAGAGTTTGATTTGCTGTTGGTGGTTAGATTCTGCTTAGAGGTTTTTAGATTGAAGTTCTATTCGCTTTCTTTTTGGATTAAAAAACAACTTTAACCCTTTGAGCTCATAAATGTCCACTAATTCCCTTTACCGTTACCTAGAGTTGTACTGAAACAACTATTTAAAAATACAAGCAACTCTTTGTCTTTAGCCCATGGCGTGTGTATGACACTTCTTTAATTAATTAATTTACACTAACAATAAACATAATCAATCTTCTTTAATATTCACTTTGTTAAACTCTTAACATATGATCCGATGGGAATGTTTACAACTATTTACTCCTATTACTCTCATCTTTTGACAGATTTCAAAGTAGAGAAGAAAGAGAATAATAGATTCAATTTTAAGCTCCTTCTTTTCAGAGTTTCATGGCACACAGATAATTTCATAAAGTGGGTAAGTCATTTTTTATTGATTCGCTTTTCATTTAAGTTTAATCTCCCAATCCTTTTTAATTCAGATTTCTGTTCTAACTGTTCTCGGCAGAAGTGCATTTGCTGTTGCACCACATGAGAGAAAAGAAGTCAGTTTATGGAAGCTGGATATGAACACAATGATTGTTTTGTTTTCATCAAATAAATATGCAAGCAGTTCATTTATCTTGTTTGTCTGTTGCACAAATACTTCATCCTTCTCTCTAAGGCAGATTTTATCTTCTAAATTCATCCTTGTGTGTTTTCAGATCACAATACTGTTTTAAAGAAAACCCCTAAAGCCAACTGTCTTAATGCTTAAGTCATGATCATCAGTTCAATGCATCTCTAATGGAAAAAAAAACAATGTTTATATATATTTATTTACCCCTGTGGGTTGTATTTATTTCGTTTTTACTGGCTTCTTCTTGTTTTGAAGAATCAACCACCTTCAGCAGCACAAACACAGGGCACGAGACAAAGACAGAAAGGCTGGGACATCTGGTACTCAAAGGGTTAAAGAATCATCCGGTTAATGGGACCACATTAAAAACTGAAGGTGCTGTCAGGTATAACACTGGTAGGGCAAAGGGCATCCAGATGGTGCACTCAATGTAGATTGCATACAAAAACAGTCCCTTTAACTTTTAGTGACTTTCAGTGGAGGGAGTTGGGGTGGGTGGGTGGTGGTGGGGGTCCTGTTCTCGTTAATCCAATGCAAATCAAACTTTTTTGTTGTTTTCATTCAGCCAACATTCAGCAAACCAAAGACACAGGAAGGAAGCTGTTTACATGTGGTCAGGTTATTAAGGGTTATGTTGGGTTATTTGGAGGTTAAAGCTCTGAAGAGATGCAGCCCCAATGTAGGGTGCCTTGGATGAGGTCCCCTGAACATGGCCTCATTAAAAACTACTGAGATTTGTTTTTGGATGCCAGCATAGGTCAAACTAAATTTGAAATAAATTACTCATTTCCAGCTGAGCTTCCTGGTGCTGGAAGAAGAACATGTTAGCTGGTCATTGTTAACCTTGGTGATTCTGCACCAGGTTAAAGGAGACCTTCAGTTCGGTTCAGGAGCCAATCACATTTGCCCCTGTTGCATGGCACTGCACCTCCTCCAGAGCTGTGGTTAACGGTTAGGTTAGGCGGTAAGATCATTAGTGGAGTTAAAGGGATTTTATTACCTTTTTCGAGTAGCCACTCATCAACTACCCGACCAAGTCGGTATGGGATTCTTTGTCTAGCAAGAGCCAGGCGCTCATTATCAAAGTTCCCTTTAAGAAATTTGGAGAAGACAAATTAAAAAAAAAGGTTACAGGCAAATCTGGAAGTTAAGAAAGTTAGAAGTTAGAAGGGCAACATTGCAAAGGTTTAGCAGGTTATGAACTTTAAATCAGCTTTAATTAGGACAGGAAGAACTTGATGTGGTTTTGGGCTGGTTTGTTTGGTTAGACAGGTTAACAACATTCTCGTTACCTTGAGTTTAAATTAGTTTTTTATATATCTGCTGCCATGTTAAACAGATTTAAAGTGATTTAGATGTAAAATGGTTACATTTTTAGAACTTATCATAGCTCTCAGTAAAGTGAATGCACATTAGAAAATCATAAGTGGTGACAAAGTAAGTTAAACTAGAACTGTGCACAGAACCAGCAGTCAACACAAGTACAGCACGAAAGAGTAAAGCAGAACAAGACATCTCAGTGTCAGCAATAAAACATTCCCGTTTCAAAAGGAGCATGACATAATTACACAGAACAAAAAACACATTTCATGGTTGTTCTCAAGGAAAGCGCATTAGAGTTCCCATTGCAAATAAAGAGTTGCTGATTAGCAAAACGGCAGCTCCCAAAGTTGACAGTGCTGTGGTATTCGGCCCCTGGAGCATCAGTTTACTTTGAATCACTCTTCCCTTTTTCACCTGAAGCAAAAAGGATTAAGTGAATCTGTCAGCGCACTGTTTTCCTCTGTGCACTATTTTTTTCCTCCTCATGCATTAATGGAGCACTACTCATTGGCACTTGGCAATTAGCAGCACTTCATCAACGTGTCAAAGAAGTTTCATCACTGCGGCGCCAACTTATTATCCCTCACTTCACTTCAATCAACCTCTGGGTCACGCTGCATGCATCTCCAATGCTGTCAACAGAGATGTGGCTGAAATTAGGGGAGATGAGGGGCTGGTGGTGACCAGGCTGGGGGTTTGATGATGTCTGATGTGGTGGATTAATTAGGAGTTATTGTCTATGTCAAAGGGTAGTCTCAGAGTAGGCTAAAACCCCAGAGAGCTAAGTTAAGACAGTGCTTTTTGAAAATAGGACAACCCACAACAGCAAAAAGATACCTAACTTACAACCTGTTTTAATGGGAACTTTGAGAAAGCAGTCTGAGGTGTGAGGCATTAAAGGCAGGAGTGATGCTGATGAAATTATCTGCAGAGCGTGTGTGTGGAGAGATAAGCATCTCAGCAGCAGCTCTGAAGAACTAATACAGCATCCTATCTGGAGTGTACTTTGATTTAGTGCCACTGCCATGTGCTGCTGCAGAGATCTAAAATAGACCACCTCACTGTTCTGTAGTACCTACTCCCGCTCCCCAGGGGTCTCCCTACCCACGCCTGCCTGCGTGCACAAAACAGGCTAAGATAGGCAAAAAAATAGATGTGCTTGCACATGCATGTGGACATGTTGTGTGTTCTCGTGTGTTTGTTAGTGAGCAGGAGGGGTACATCAGAGAGGATAATGACAACTTAATAAGGAAAAAAAGCAAAGGATAAGAAAAAGGCTTGAATGAGGGGAGGGCACAATAGAGGAGTAGTAGGCTTCCTCGTATCAAACAGCATGAGTTAGGGTCAGTGCAAGTGAACAGAAAACGATTCTCCAGAAAATGCAATAAAACCTGCATGAAGCTTATTGAGGATCCGAGAAAATCTAAAAGGTGTAATCAGTACTTGCTCAATTCTCCATTCAGTTTTTTTTCAACTTGAAATCCTCAGTATTGGACCTTCTTATGTAAAAGCATATTCACATTTTGTTCTGACTCTACCTGTGAGAACAGTTTTTTTTTTCTTGAACACACAATTTGTTCTAAATTACAAGAAAAACAACATAACAGCAATTACAGGTATGTTTTGACATTGCACTTAGTTGTGCTTTCTGGAAAAGCAGTGCAGAAATTACTGCCCTAACACAAGGCTGCTTCAGTAATGACACGGTCACCCTGCTGCAACCACTAAATTAGAAAGAGAGGATCGGATGCAGCTGACAGAGGAGTGTGTTGGATAGAGAAACGGGATGCGGTGTGGCATGGCTGCTGAAGTTGCATAGATAAAGCAAAAGAAAAACAGGCAGATTATTCCTTTTGTGAGTCTAGATTCTTCTACGGCTGCATCTTCTGTCATCTGCAAATCCCAACTTCATTTGCTACTTCTGAATCATACTGAGTGTTCCCTCTGGGAACTTAATCCTGCTCTTTACACAGTTCTTTTTATCTCCCTCTAGTGGCCGGGCTGAGATTCTACACTCTCCTTATCTCTTCTGTACTCTGCAAAAAATTGATACTTTTTTCCTTGATTCGGACATTCTTTTCCTAATCCATTTCCCATGTCTTACTCACTTATTCTACCCTTCTTGCTGCTCCTTTGCTTTTTTCCGGCTTGTCCCTCCCTTGTTCTCAAACAATCCTTCATCCACGCTTCATTCTGTCCTTTCTCTCACCCTCCTGCCAAAATCCATTTCCATCTCTCTCTGGCTACTAACTTGCACGCCCCATTTTCTCCAACTTTCTCATCTTCCACTTTCCTTCATCTCCATTTTTTCTTGTCTTCTTGCCTCATCTTTCCACTATGCCCGTTTTTAACAAATTCTCATTTCCATCTTCCTGTTTTGATAAATTGTTTTCAATATTTGTTCTTTTTTTTCTCATGTTGTTATATTTACTTTCACCATATTTTACCCATATGTCCATATAATACCCATATGTCCTGCTCCTCTCCCTCCAACACATTGGAATCATAATGCATGCACCATTCCTGGGACTCTGCCCTTGATGTGATATAAAACTAGACAATTAGACCTTGCAATCAGTCTGATTTACAAGAGAGGGAAAATAAACTAAAAGATAATAAAGCTGCTATATGATGTTGGGACAAATCCCAGTGATCGTCCAATAAAGGAGCGTGCTTGCTACTGTGCCTTCCACGAGTAGTTATGCCACTTGAATTTTAAATGTAAGACAGGTAATCCTATGCATCCAAATTCATGCTACACTTTTTAGATTTGTATTTGTAAAATGTTGAAGGAATGCATCCTTTTCCTTTCTCTCCCCCAAATCACACGACTTTGTGCTGGTCTATCACATGAAGCTGAAATTAATGACAGGGATGTTTGTGGTTCTAATGAATACCTCTGCAAGGCTTGTTAGCACATAGCTAAACTTAAATGAAGCTCAACAGAAGGTATGGGCCATAACTCCCCTTGAGTCATGCCCAGCCAGCTTGTCTGAAGCTTCAAACCCCTTGTGGCTTGGACTATCCATCTAGAAACCTGTCTGTTTCTTTTGGTGCCTCATGTTTGCTGCCAGAAGGTTTGTCCAGATAACGCCTATGATGGGACCAGTTCAGGGAAGGTGTCACATCTGCCGTGCTAGAGGGAGGGGTGGGGACATGCTGACTGACTGACACCTTGGGGGGGGAACAGATGCAGCGGCACACAGGGAGTGTACACTATCTGCTTCAATGCATGTCTGGGACGGCTTGCCTTCAAGTGTGATGATAACCAAATGTATAAATCTGACACTCCTTGGTCTCTCTCCATGTTATTGCACATGTGTACATTTGTGTGGTGGCATTTGACTGTGTGATGCCCTGGGAAGCTAGCTGGGTATCATGTAGCTCTGCAGACAGTCAGATGCCCTTGTACAGGACACCTACATTGGAAATCTATTCACGAGAATGGAGATTACACTGGAGACGATTGGCCTCCCTCTCTTCGACTGAAACCTTCCTCTGTAATGTTAGTTTGTGTTTGCTTTTTATTTCATTAAATAATTTCACATAGTTTACACAATGAATTTAGTAGATTTACATAATATTATTAAGGTTTTTGGGCTTCTCTGTGTTTTTCAATCTGAGTTTGGAGTTTGCTACTGTGGAACATGAGGAAAGAAGGATTTAACTACCTAACATACTTATTTGTTTACTGCAAATACCTCCTCCTGCACTCATGTCTGCCTATGTTTTAATCACATGGTTGTCATCATTGTAACTGTTTGTCATCTCTCATCTGTGCAGCAGTTATCGGTCCAACAGCTTGTTTTCATTTTTTCCCCTCACCTCCTTTTATCTCAGCCACAGATTGATTTAATGCAAGAGCTGCTGCCAGAGTCAGCCAAAGGATCCCCCATCCACCCACCCTTAAAGAAAGGAAAAAGTTGTAGAAATCAAAGTTGTCACTTCTCTAATTACCCAGAGCAATCTTTTTCCTCTGCCGATCTGCACTACTTAACTTTCTCTACCCTCTTTTTTTCTCTCGCTCTCTCTCCTTTTCATTACTTTCTTGACTATTTCTCTCTCTCTCTCCCTCTCCATCATCCCATAGCCACAGGCCAATAATTTGAGGTACCTTCCAACTGTGCAGGATCCAATCAGATGGAGTCGCAGAGCACCAGAGGCCTAATAAGAACCAGTAGAATTTCACCAGTGATTAGTGACTAAGCTGGCTGCCTTCAGTTCCTACTTGCTAACCTGTCTTGGCTGTACCTTTCTGTGCAAAACATAATGACAAACCAAATCTATAAAATTTCATAAAGTGTCAGCTATTCCTCAGTTCACGTCTATATCCCAGGAGCACAGGTGCTTGCATACAACCCAAACAGTAGCTGTGAAATAGAATATTGGAGTAAAAAGCTTTTTGAGACTTTAACCCAAACCTGGAAGTAGATTCATCAGAGGACCTGATTTATTTCCACTACCACCATACATGTTGCGATAGCCTGCTGTGGTGATCACTTGTACTTGTATCAATCTGCTGGAGGCTTCTGTGGCAGAGTATTGTGTAATTCCCTCATCACTTTTGCCCAAAAAAGCTCAACAAGCTGAAAAACCAAAGGCTGCTTGTCTCCAGAATCCTAACAGTGATGGGGCTTCTTGCCAGCTCTGACAGGAGCTTTGCCCCTCATGATGATCCATCATGTTCAGCCCAGTGAACCATTAAAGCTACGCAAGACTGCCTCTCTGCTTCTTGTTGGGAGGCCCAAGCTACTGAAGTGAAATCTAGTCTATGTTCAGTTAAAGTCCCTCTGCCTCCAGCCATTTGTCTGACTACGGCGTCTTGCGCAGAATGCGCTGCTCTCCTAGCCTAATCCATGTACTCTTCCTTTGCATTCAGCTACTTTTAGAGTGCTCTCATGTTGCTTTTGCCAAAAGGCAGAGGTAGACTGATCTTCTTGGCTGCTTCAATCTCCTTCTCCTCAAAGTGTCTTTATCTTCCCTGTTTATTCACGCATGGCTTTCTGCTCCGACGCGATGAAACTTGCAAAGACAAAGTTGGATGCTGAACAGACAGTGGAGGCATATGATTAATGATAAAAAGAGGAAGGATGGAATAAGGAACAGAGCAGAGAGCTGTGTTAACCCCTTTTTCTTACACCATTTATCTGAGATGTAAGAACATCTTAACGGCTCAGCTGGAAGAGCTGCTGCTGACCTCACTGCTACAAAGACTTTCCCCTCTGTCAATCCACAGATCTCGTCTTTCTAGTTTTCTGTCTTAAATATCCAGCCTTCATGCTGAACAGGTCCTTAACTCTCTTCCAGAGTGAAAACAGGGTACGGCAATAGCATAGTTACTCTACTTTTTCCCTTTTGATTTATAATTTGCTTTAGGGGCTGCCTTATTCTACCTATGAAGAATATGGTGACATCTGAATGTATGCTATGAAAGCCTCTGTGTTTTCTAAAATATTTGGACATATGGATATTTAAGATCAATTAGAACAATATTGGAAAATTCAAATAATATAACCAAATTATTAAAACTGACAACAATTCTTTTTAAAATGATTTTTAAAATGTAATAAAAACTGCAGTTCATGGAGCAGAATAAATTAGGACACAACACATTTACCACCATTTAAAATGGTAAAAGTTACACAGAGGCATATCACATCTCCTGCACATGGCTATTCAGCATTTGATGAAAATTCAGACATTTGGTGTCGTGATTGTTGAAGTGAGGGTTAACACTATGCTGAGATTCAAAAAACTGTGTAAGGACTTCAGAAAGAAGGCCGCAGCAGCTTATGAGTCTGGAAGGGGACTTTAAGATGTCTCAAAGAATATGAAATCAGGCATTCCACTGTCCGGATAATAGTCTACAAGGGGAAGACGTTCAAATCTAACTGCCAAATGTCCATGTATTGTGCATGCAGGTTCACCCTGTGAGCAGACTGCAAGATGCTAAAAGAAATCTCCAAAAACCCAGCAGTCTTGCTTTTGCAGATGTGAGAGTACTTCTCTGTACGATCAGAAAGAGAGTACACAAATTTAACTTACATGTTTTTTTACCTCCACCCAATTTCTTCTGCTTTGTCTCAAACCATACATTCCCTTCCATGTTTATCTTCGCCTCCATTCTTACATTAACTGCTCCTCTCACATGGCTCTTTCCAACTTCCTCCACATAGTTGTCATGGTGGGTCAGTATGCGATGACGTCTCTCCAGCCCAGCTAGTTAACTGCTGCTCTTAACCCAATACAGCCTTGTTTAACCAAAAGCTCTTATTGTTTGATGTGACTCCTGTCCGTTTCATGCCTACATTATAGACGAATTACAATCATTTGAAATCATCACCTAATTGACATTATTTTCAGTCCAGTTCATTTTTTTGCTTAAATTTGTCTTTTTGCACTGTGTCTTCTTGGAGCCACCTTTCTGTCTGGATCACTGATGAGGCTTCAGCATACAGTAGATGATCATCTGAAGTAAGGTTTTGAAAGGTTCTGTGTTTGCTCTGCACTGGATCTTTCTCTTTTTTAAAGATACAAATTTTAGAATCCGTTCATCCAGGTTTTTTAGGCTGACAGTTTCTGCCACATTGTTTTCTCCTCCAGTCTCCTTACACATTTTCCTTTTCCGAGTGGTTTTAATAAAACACTGCACACCATGTCAAGATATGCCAAGCTGTCAGCTAATCGCTCTTAAGAAATCACCTTGTTAGTGTAAAATACTATTTTATGCCAGTCAAACTGCATTGCCTTTGACAGTTTTATGGATTTATTGAAAGCAATTGGAACAAATTATGTGTTTCTGTGACAGACTGCAACAAAGTGCCTAAAGGTATAATTTAAGATGGCTTTCTGTAAGTCGTTTGTTATGTGCAGACAAAAGATGGCTTAATCTATTCATCTGAAGAATTATTTGCTTTTGTGAAAAACAGGTTGGTTTTATGTGGCTTAAAAAAGAAAAAAGTCCTTTATCAATAAGTAAAATGCAGCTCCACTACATAAAGGCTGGTTGAAAGACCTTCATAAAGCTTACAAATCTTCTGCTAAGTGGATCTTAAAAAACAGGCTTACCTCCTTGGTAGATAAATGTAAGAACACTGATTCTGCACTCTATACGTACCTATATATGTGGTTCAATAGCAACAAATAAACAGCATACTGAACTACACATTGCACTTGACCACTAAGAAGCATTTTCTCCCTTGCACTCTCTGCTGGTGTGTTTTTGGAGCAGCTTTTAAAAGGGCAGCTGGCTTCTTGTAAGAGGGGGATAAATACTGCTGGCGCCCCCTTACTGACCAACGCTGACCTCCCCTCTGAGTGTTTGAGGGCCATGTTCAGCAAGAGCAGGGTAGGAATAGCTCCGGACATCTAAAGTAAAGGCACATTTCAACTGTGCAATTCATTTTGTGTGCTTCAATTCTGTCTCTCCTGCAAAATACACAACAGTAAACAATACATTTAGAGCATCTGTTTGAAAAGTGTGGCGAGGGGGGGTCTCTGCTTTTCCAAAATTCATATCAGTTCATAGACTTCTTTCCTTCTTTAACCACCTTCATTTAATGTCTGAAAGTACAGAAATAATGGGTCGAAACTTAATCACAAGTTGTTAAACTTTAAAACTGTTGCATAGAATACAAATAAAGTTAAGACAAAATGTCTGCAAATTGGAATTCTTGTTATTTACCTTAATGTGTGTGTTTTTATTCTAATTTTATTCTAACTATTTCATGCTGTTTGCTGTCACTGTGAGTGAGCCTCCGTGTAGTCAAGTCAAGTCAAGTCAAGTCAATTTATAGAGCAACAAGGCACAAGGCACTCAACGTGCTGTACATACGGAAAAACATTACAATGATACAGAAAATCAAACAGAGGTAATTAAAAATAAATAAATAAAGAAAATTTAAATAAAGAAAATACAATGATGGATAAGAAAACGAAAGGAAAATTGGACTGAAAACTTCATAACGTTTAGATAACACATTCAAAGGCCAATCTAAACAAATAAGTTTTTAATCTTGATTTAAAGCAACTTTTGGTTTCAGCGCTTTTACAATTTTGTGGGAGTTTATTCCAGATTAGTGGAGCATAAGAACTAAAAGCTGCTTCTCCATGTTTGGTTCTGGTTCTGGGTATGCAGAGTAGATTTGAGCCAGAAGACCTGAGAGATCTGAGTGGTTGATACACTGACAACAAGTCTGTAATATATTTTGGTGCTAAGCCATTTAGTGATTTATAGACTAACAGAAGTATTTTAAAGTCTATTCTCTGAGCTACAGGGAGCCAGTGTAGGGACTTTAAAACCGGGGTGATGTGCTCCACTTTCTTAGTTCTAGTGAGGACGCGGGCAGCAGCATTCTGGATCAACTGCAGCTGTCTGATCGACTTTTTAGGCAGACCTGTGAAGACACCGTTGCAGTAATCAATTCTACTAAAGATGAACGCATTAATTAGTTTTTCAAGGTCCTGCTGAGACATTAATCCTTTAATCCTGGAGATGTTCTTTAGGTGATAGAAGGCCGACCTTGTTACTACCTTTATGTGCCTCTGAAGGTTCAGGTCTGAGTCCATCACTACACCCAGGTTTCGAGCCTGACTGGTGGTTTCTAGCTGTATTAACTGAAGCTGTGTGCTAACTTTTAAACGCTCTTCCTTTGGTCCAAAGATTATTACTTCAGTTTTGTTTTGATTCAGCTGAAGAAAATTTAGGCCCATCCATGCATTGATTTAGTCTAAGCATTTACCCAGCGCTTGAATGGGTTCATGGTCACCTGGTGACATCGTAACGTACAGCTGTGTGTCGTCTGCATAGTTATGATAACTTATGTTGTTGTTTATTAAAATCTGAGTTAGGGGGAGCAAGTAGATATTGAATAGGAGGGGCACTAAGATGGATCCTTGGGGAACGCCACATGTGATTTTTGTGTAAAGTTACCTACTGACACAAAAAAGTCCCTGTCCTTCAAGTAGGATTTAAACCAATTGAGTGCTGTACCAGAAAGGCCAACCCAGTTTTCCAGGCGCTCTAATAAAATGGAGTGATCAACAGTGTCGAATGCTGCACTAAGGTCCAATAATACCAGCACTGTGGTTCTGCCACAGTCTGCATTTATACAGATGTCATTGAACACCTTGACAAGAGCAGTGTCTGTACTGTGGTGAGCAGGAAGCCTGACTGGAAGACATCGAAGAGGTTGGTCATTGTTAGGAAGTTGTTTAACTGCTGAAACACAGCTTTTTCATATTATCAGTAGGGAGATGGGAGAGTTCTGTGCGGTCTGGGTCGGGGTCTGGGGTGAGGGGGGTTTACCGGGGGTGTCGGTCTGGGTCTGGGTTTGGGGGGATGGGGGTATAATGGGGGGTCCACTTCTCCTGTGGATTTTGACGGGGAGACCTTTTGTGATGACCTCTCTTTCTCAGCCAACTGGCTGATTGTTTCTGCTGGAGCTGTTGGAGGCAGCGTTATCATTGTTGTTGATACTCCATGTTCTCTGCTGAAGGTCGAAGCTGATGGCGGATTATTTACTGAGTAGAAGAGATTAGATGTGAGACGTCTGGCTCCTGGCTTGTTCAAACAGAAACCATCTTGCTTGAAGAGTTGTCTTTTTTCCTGAACGCATTGATTCACTTAGGGACACAAATTACAGTTGGTAGAAACACGTAAAGCCCCCCCAAAAAAATCAATGAATCAATGCTGAATTGTGTTACTATACTTGACTATTGAGACACGGTATCAAAAGCCATCCTGTAGTGAACCCCGCAGAGAATGCATGTCCAACTAAAAACTTAAAAGTAACTTCACTGCGGGAGAAAAAAATGGACATTTGGTGGGAAGGAAAAAGACTATCCAATCAAAACGGTTTGAGGTTGGAGTCTGATGTCTGACCCCTCCCACTATCCGACCCCTCCTCATTCCTTGTTTCTCAGCTGGAACCTTCTAAAATAAAAATGCCTAAAACTCCCCTTGGAGTCTCCAAAACAACTGAATAAATTTGTACTAATTTGGATTTTCGCAGTGTGTTTGTAATGTGATGCTACTACAATAAAGGAGGAATTTATTTTAAGGCCTTTTACACACTGTTACCAGGGAGGGAAGTACATTTGTCCTCATTCGTACAAACTCATTTGCGGAAGCTTTGTGTTGAAAATCAAAAAGTTTAAAAAGTGGTGGCCATAAAAGAAAAGAAATATGCTGCAGGTTCCTTGATAGAGGAAGTGTCTGAAAGAAAAGAAGGCAATTACAAAGTTGCTCAGAACCAAGTACTTGCTATTTGTTGATGTAATGACTGTTTCTATGAATTCATTGACGACTGAAAACCATTTCCTATTTTTTTTTCCTATTTCTGACCTGATGATTACTGGTCGGAGCCAATAATTGGCTGATTGGTTGATGCATCACCGAAACGTTGGGGGATTTTGATACAAAATTGAGGACATAAAGTAGTTATTTTAGTCTGCTCTCTGTATTCACTTATAGAAGTGTATGTGTCATGATGGCTTCCCAACAGTCCTGTGTGAACTAACCTTAGCTGTCCAACAGAAATAGGATGGAGTGTAGAAACTGAAGAGGTCTGACTCTGAACATTGACTCAGCTGCTATGTTGTTGTAAATTGTGGATCAGAAAATAATCACTCTCTTTGATCCATCAGAAATTACTATTCTTAAAGAATAAAAGAAAATGGTGAGTGAAATTGCACTATTATCATGTTATACAAAAGCACCGCTGCCTGTTTATTTGCGGCCGGTTTGCTGTGCTTAGGGTGACACAGAGCCGCTTTTATTGAGCCAGTCTGCCATTTTGGGAATATGAGAGGTAGGGTGCGCCGCCAACTATTGCTGCAGGAGCCATCGGGGACACCTGACATATGGAATTAGCTGCCTCGGCGCTCCCCTCCGACACTTTCTGTCTGCTCTCTGTCCATCAAGCGCACGCATGCGTATACACACCAACACCAAGGCACAAAATCATCGTATATAGCCAATGCGCTATGTGATGCTTGCTGTCAGACACATGCACTGTCACACGTAGGATCAGACACGGACCAGACCCAGACTCCCTCAGGACAACAAACATCACTTCGGGGACATCAGACGATGTGTTGCTTTGCCATTGAATGTGCCTGACCCGTGACGGCCACGTTTGCTGTCAGCATCTTGTCTCTCCACATCATCTGCTTACAAATGTGGATCTTAAACGAAGCCTTTTGAGGAAAACTATAAAACTGGCTTTGGATCTGGCGGACATTAGGAAGTGAGGCAATCTATTTACATACCAGTGTGTGTAAGAATATATATATATATATAAAGAAAATACAATGTATCACCATCTTCTTTTGTCTCATTTCTATCAACTCTGTTAACCTTGTCCTCTTCTTTCCCTCTGGGACCATTTATTCTGCGCGAGCCAAGAAAAAATAATGCAGGTAACTTTGTGAATGTGCAAAATATTGAGGCAGGCCTCACAATGACATGGTATGCCAATGAGACTGAAAACAAAACTGGCCCAGACTGCGTGTATTGAGTTTTTTTTTTTTTTCCATGTTTGGGGAATTAGAAAAATGTCAAACGTCTGCTATCTGGATCGAAGGAACTTTTTTTCACATCACAGAAGCTCCTTCGTTCTTTTAATTTGTTATATATAACCCTTGTTTGTAGGTGTTTACCAAGATCTGAAGGCAGAAGATCTAACAATAATAAAACACAATAATGCTTCTCATCTAAGTGAACTCTGTCTTGCAAAGCTCTATCCAGTTGCCATCAATGTGTGATTTATTCTAGTTAAGAAAGTCTAAGCTGTCATTATGAGTCATTATTATATTATTGTGAGTTATTTAAGCCTGACACCCTGTATCTATGTTTGAGGCTCTTAATGTCAGTAAGAAAGGAAGTCATTATTTTTGTGTTTACTGACTCAGTAATTAAATACTTCTCTAAGGGCTAACTGGTAATATTTGGTTTTAAAACAATTAAAGAAGCCTCCATCACTGTGGCAGCTTTGGATACTCAATAGATAAGAAGAACCAATGACAGGTTGAGAATACTGCAGCTGGCTAACCTTTAGCCATTAAAGACTGTAAACACAGCATATGATTCATAGCTGCAATTAAATAAAGGGCTATTTCACAGTTTCTAATTTGTTTAAATTGATGTTGATGAAACTCGAGGCAGCTAGATAGGGTCGTCACATAAGCCTGTAAGGTCAACCACAACCTGGCAGTCGCTACCCTCCTTCTCCCTTGGTTCTTTTATTTATTTTTAAATAGATTCAGTTTTAAGTTATTAGAGTGTGTGGTCCTTGTGCAAACAGTAGTTGTCATTTTGTGCAACTATTTTCAGTGGTAAACCATGGAGTAAACCACGTTTGTTTCTTTAGTAAGTGTTTTTCTATACGTTTGGTTTAGTTTCATACTCTTGTCATTGGTTTGCATTCAATTTAATTTCCCCTAAAGGCTGTCGGAGAACTAAAGGTTAAGTGTTGGCTGTTTTCTGTTTAGTGCAAATTTATCTATAGATCACACATACTGGGCACCATCTAAGTTTCAGTGCATCTCACCTTTAGGATTTGTGCTATCACAGATGGTAAGGTGAGGTCATATGCTTAGAGCAGTTAGTTGCCTCAGGTGTTGGTAGGGCTGCATATTTGTTGGTAGTCAGTGCGTCAACACCCACCATCCTTCACCGCTGAAGACTAGAACGGAGATTCTGTTAGGTAGTGAGAGGTAATGCTCAGTTTTTAAATGTTTTTGATTCGTGCAATTATTTAAAGTGGAACTAAACCCCAACTCAGCTTTTTTGCTGATAAACTGTATAAACTGGGCCTGTGCTATTATACTTATACTTATTACTATAAGTTACTGTGCTATTTTTTTAATTTTATGTTAACTTCTGCAAGATTTGTTCTAAAAACTTCTTAGTGCTGCCCTCTTTGGGTTGAATGGCAGCTACTGCAGTTAAATTTTCCTATTGGTTCAAATGGTACAGCTTGGTACATGTCTACATCACAGCCCCGTGTTTGGGTATAAAACCATCTCACTCAGACACGTCCCAGAGTCAGGAGTCGGAATTACAAGCTTTTATCATAGCATTTTATGCTTTGCACTTTTGAACATATGCTTTACTTGGGATACTATAAATCAAGATGTAAATGTAAATTTTCTGAAAGCTTGTTACTGCTTTTAAAGTCAGCCCATGTTAGCAATGATGTTGCTAATATCACTGTACCACTCAGAAAACGGACCCATTCTGTCCTCCACTGCCCCGGCAGCTGCGGTTTTGGTCATCGTTGAGCCAGCGTTTCGAGCCACGGGCTTGAACTAATAAGGCTCAGGTCCGCTGAGCACCATAAAGCCTCCCTTAACATCTGGTGAAGAATGGGATAAAAAGAATCCACAACCTGAAAAGATCCATCCATGGCGAAACTACCGGAGTCACTCCAGCTGCCACTTTCCCTCGTCCTCCTGACCACACCCACGCTTAAGTCAAGTCAAGTTTATTTATATAGCACTTTTCAGCAACAAAGCATTCAAGGTGAAGCACATAAGGAGAAACATTACAATGATGCAGAAAATCAAACAACAGAGGTAATAAAAAAGAGAGAATAGAATAGAATGATGGATAAGAAAACGAAAGGAAAGTTGGACTGAAAACTTCATAACGTTTAGATAACACATTCAAAGGCCACTCTAAACAAATACGTTTTTAATCTTGATTTAAAGCAACTTTGGGTTTCAGCGCTTTTACAATTTTGTGGGAGTTTATTCCAGATTAGTGGAGCATAAGAACTAAAAGCTGCTTCTCCATGTTTGGTTCTGGTTCTGGGTATGCAGAGTAGATTTGAGCCAGAAGACCTGAGAGGTCTGGGTGGTTGATACACTGACAACAAGTCTGTAATGTATTTTGGTGCTAAGCCATTTAGTGATTTATAGACTAACAGAAGTATTTTAAAGTCTATTCTCTGAGCTACAGGGAGCCAGTGTAGGGACCTTAGAACTGGGGTGATGTGCTCCACTTTCTTAGTTCTAGTGAGGACGCGGGCAGCAGCGTTCTGGATCAACTGCAGCTGTCTGATCGACTTTTTAGGCAGACCTGTGAAGACACCGTTGCAGTAATCAATTCTACTAAAGATGAACGCATTAATTAGTTTTTCAAGGTCCTGCTGAGACATTAATCCTTTAATCCTGGAGATGTTCTTTAGGTGATAGAAGGCCAACCTAGTTACTACCTTTATGTGCTTCTGAAAGTTCAGGTCTGAGTCCATCACTACACCCAGGTTTCGAGCCTGAATGGTGGTTTCTAGCTGTATTAACTGAAGCCGTGTGCTAACTTTTAAACGCTCTTCCTTTGGTCCAAAGATTATTACTTCAGTTTTGTTTTGATTCAGCTGAAGAAAATTTAGGCCCATCCATGCATTGATTTCTTCTAAGCATTTACCCAGCGCTTGAATGGGTTCATAGTCACCTGGTGACATCGTAACGTATAGCTGTGTGTCGTCTGCATAGCTATGATAACTTATGTTGTTGGTTATTAAAATCTGAGTCAGGGGGAGCATGTAGATATCGAATAGGAGGGGCCCTAAGATGGATCCTTGGGGAACGCCACATGTGATTTTTGTGGTCTCTGATGTAAAGTTACCTACTGACACAAAAAAGTCCCTGTCCTTCAAGTAGGATTTAAATCAGTTGAGTGCTGTACCAGAAAGGCCGACCCAGTTTTCCAGGCGCTCTAATAAAATGGAGTGATCAACAGTGTCGAATGCTGCACTAAAGTCCAACAATACCAGCACTGTGGTTCTTCCACAGTCTGCATTTATACAGATGTCATTGAACACCTTGACTGTGGTGAGCAGGAAGCCTGACTGGAAGATATCGAAGCGGTTGGTCGTTATTAGGAAGTTGTTTAACTGTTGAACCACAGCTTTTTCAATAATCTTACTGATGAAGGGTAGGTTTGATATAGGCCTGTAGTTCTGTAGTAGCAGCTTGTCCAAGTTGCTCTTTTTCAATAGAGGTTTGATAATTGCTGTTTTCAGGGCCTGGGGGAAAAAACCTGACAAAAGGGACGTGTTTATTATTTGTGTTAAATCAGATGTTATTACAGGCAAAGCTTTCTTAAGGAAAGCTGTGGGTAAAAGATCGAGACAGCAGGAAGAAGAGCTTAGTTAGTGTACAATTTTGTCAAAATCAGTTCTAGTTGGAGACAACTTTGGTACTGGAGTTGATGTGGATGTGCTGACTGCCCCTCTGATCTTTTTGGTTTTTTCAGTGAAGAATTTAGCAAATTCATTGCAGGTCCTGGTAGAGTGGAGTTCAGATGCTACAGTTACAGGAGGGTTTGTTAATCTGTCGACCGTGGCAAATAATGCATGAGCCTTGTTAATGTTTTTGCTGAAGATCTCAGAAAAGAAGGATTCCCTTGCATTTTTCAGTTGTAGGTTATATCTGTATAGTCTCTCTTTATAGATAATATAGTGAACCTGGAGTCCAGTCTTTCGCCTCCTGCGTTCAGCTTTTCGATACTCCTTTTTTCCACTTCTGACTAGTGGAGCACTTCTCCATGAAGACATTTTCTTCCCAGAGACGACTTTCACTTTAATTGGAGCAATTGAATCAATGATGTCCGAGATTTTAGAATGAAAGTTATCTACCAGCTCATCTACAGTGTTACAGGACCAAGTGGAGGTAGAAGAGTAAATCTGGTTAAAGGTTTCAGGAGCACCATCCTTAAAGATGCGTTTTCTTATCATGTCTCTTTGGCAAACTGAGTCATGGCAGATGATGCTTTCAAAAATAACAGAAAAGTGGTCAGATAGAGCAACATCAGTTACAGATACCTTGAAAATGTTTACACCTTGGAAATGTTTAGACCCTTAGTGATGACCAAGTCCAAAATATGTCCCTGTTTGTGCGTTTGCTGTTTAACATGTTGAGTCAAACCAAAATTTCTAAGAGTGTCACATAGATCTATTGCACTTCTGTCTTCAGGATTGTCCATGTGAATGTTGAAGTCTCCCACAATAATTAAACAGTCATAATCAACACATATCACAGATAAAAGCTCATTCAAATCACTGATAAAGTTTGTTTTGGACTAGGAGGCCTGTAAATATCCAAGAACATTGTTTGGACTGGGCTCTTTACCTGGAGAGCCAAATATTCAAAAGAGTCAAATTTGCCCAGAAATACTTTTTTACACTCTAATAAATCTTTAAACAAAGTGGCCACCCCTCCAACCTCCACCTTTTCTTTGTTGTATGCTCTCACAAAGAAAATTGTAGTTTGGAGGCGTCGACTCCATCAGAATGGGAGCTTCATTAAATTCATGTAACCATGTTTCTGAATCCAGTAAAGCAAAACGTGGGCTCAGTGGGGAGATGGGAGAGTTCTGTGCTGTCTGGGTCGGGGTCTTTGGTGAGGGGGGTTTACCGGGGGTGTCGGTCTGGGTCTGGGTTTGGGGGGAGGGGGGTATAATATGGGGGTCCACTTCTCCTGTGGATTTTGACGGGGAGACCTTTTGTGATGACCTCTCTTTCTCAGCCAACTGGCTGATTGTTTTTGCTGGAGCTGTTGGAGGCAGCGTTATCATTGTTGTTGATACTCCATGTTCTCTGCTGAAGGTCGAAGCTGCTGGCGGATTATTTACAGAGTAGAAGAGATTAGATGTAAGACATCTGGCTCCTGGCGTGTTCGAACAGGAACTATCTTGCTTGAAGAGTTGTCTTTTTTCCCAAAAAATATTAAAGTTGTCAATGAAGTTCACAGATGTAGTAGCACATGTTTTTTTCAACCACTTCTTAATCATCAGAAGTCTCAAAAAAATCTCATCTCCACAGAAAATCGGTGCAAAGGGTCCGCTGAGAAACACCTTGATATTGAGACCTCCAACAATATTCAGAAGACAAGTGAAATCCTCCTTCAATCCTTCAAATTTTTTCTTAGCCACGTCATCCATGGCTCCACAAAGTATAATAAGGTTTTCTAGAGACGGGCGCTTTTCTATGATTGCAAGAATATTCTCTGAGATATTGGACACCACGTTACTGGTACCAATCATAACTTCTGTGTTTTATTTGTTGCAGAAGTTTTTAATCCCATCCACAGCTGCGTTGCCCACTATTAGGGTTCTTGGTCTGGTGGGGCTCTTTTTCTCTGGCAGCTTAGGAGAAGACTGTTTAGAATGAAGGTTGATCTCAAACCTTTTATTGATCTCAGAAGATGGATCATTTTCCTGGTTTTCATTCTGTAGTGGAGCAAATCTGTTTTGGAGTGGTATTCCATTATTTCCTGCTGTCTCACTCCTATCAGTTGTTGTTACAGCAGCTCGCTGTCGAAGTCTCCTTTTCCCAGGGGAAACGGGGGCATTTCTCTGTAATTCTGGCCATTCTAATTTATTTAATTGCTGAGATCTTCCAGTGAGTCGGCCACCTTGATTTTTTGGGCATGCGCATAAAACATTCCAGGAGGGTCAGCTGGTAGGTTTATTCTCAGTGTTCTGATTGCCGGCTGAGTTGTCGAGCTGGTTGTCATCAATCATCGTTGTACCCCATATTCACCTCCACATTCACTTCTAGTCAGTGGATTTTCATCTCCAAAACAGCCAATTTCTGTGGTGAAGGGAGCTTTTTGTGCTGATTACCTGGCGTCAACTTGTCCTTCCTTCGAGTTCAATTATAAAAACATCAAAATGCTTTAGAAAAAAAATAATAATAATCCTTGGGAGTCATTGGTAAGAAGTAGTTTTAGTCCAATATTTCTGTAATTTTGAGTAAAATGTTTAAAAAAATAAACTAAAATTGTGACTTGAGATTGATGCACGTTACGCTCACTTTTAGTGTCGTACGTTGTGGTTTGTAGACCTTGATGTGAAATGTGAGCCCACAATGAGGAGAAGAGGCAGAACTGTCACCCTGGCAGGAATGAAATGAATCATGGTTGGTACGAAACGTCCTGCAGTAGACGCCACTGTTTTTTAAAACTGCAGAGGTACAAAATGAAAAAGGATCAAAATGACCGGTTCATACTTGGAGAGCAGGCTGAGACATAATTAGTTAAATATGCTTCTCAGCAGTGTTTGCACCTCTCTGTAAAGCAACAGGTATGCCCAACCAGATGGTTCTCCTTTTGTGTTGTTCAGAAACTGATACATGAAGTATCATGTATCATGTATGGCATGTATCAGAATTATCCTGTATAGGATATTTCAATAGCTGCACTAAAATGTGAGCAAATATATTTGATTGAAATAATTTGATCTAATTTATTTGCAGTTATTGTTTTGTGACATTTTTTTGGGGGGGGGGGGTTTATATGTTTTACATTTTATTTCCAGTATAATTTCTTTTTTTCCAGATTGCTGAAGGATACTCAATTCCTTTATTTATTTACATTTATTTTTCATACATTACTCTATGTTAGAACTACTTTGTCAATTATTTTACTGGAAGGTGTAATTATCGGCTTTAAGAAAAAAACATCATGTTTCAAGGCAATCCATCATTCTGTACGTGCACGAAATGCAAATGTTTTTTTTCTCTATATTTAATGGATAATTGTTTTAGATGATCGTTATTGAACAAATGATTATATGCTTTTCCATAATCGAACAGCCCTGTTGTAGAATTTATTCAAGATTTTTTGACCAATTTCAATTGCTGGTCTACTGCTTCTTTGGTGAAAATCTTTCGTTTTATTCGTGTGACTGTATTGTGCTCATATCCAGAAACAACCATGGATCACTTTAAACACGCTGCACTTGTCGCAGCAGTTATTGTCTAAACAATAAGTTCAGTGTTGAAGTGAAACCTGTAAAAAACTTTGATTCAAGTAAAGTGTCATTAGTGTGGAGTGAGGTTAAGGTGCCAGTTACAATCTTGCATGATACTTCATCCTGGGATCAGTTTTATCTCTTCAGAAACTTTCCATACCAAAGTTGGGTACAGGCATCTATGCATTTCATGTTCCTGTCATGCTTTATTCAGAGTTGCTTATTGGTGAGCTACTAAAGGATCTGCCAGTGTCCGGTGGTGGTCAAAGTTCCTCTGGTTGTTTACACACACCAGGATGATTTATGTTTTCTAAATTCTTTGATCATCTTTGGTTCAAAATCTAGAAAAACGTATAAAACCCTAACCTTAACTGCACTGAAGAGGGATTCTTTGAAACAGTTTCAGGTTTATGAAACAACTTAAAAACAACTTAGAATATTATGAATTAGTCAAACCTTGACTGCATTTCTATTCCTGAAACCAAAACAGTTGTCGTGTGTGATTCTTATTGAACCCAATATTATGTATCATCTCGTCTTATGAGCTGGATTTCTCATTAACCCCTTTATGTCCACCTCATTTATCAGCAAGGAAGCGTCCGCCTTCACCCTTCCATGCACTCTCTTTTCCACGCTCCTTTCCACCCTTTTGCACCTTAGCCTCATCTGAGACTTTGCTCTCTGAATGTGTAACAAATCTGTTTTCAGCAGGATGCCACTGAGCCAGAAAGTGAAGATGGTCCTTTAAAGCAACTTTCCCAAAATGGTTTGGGCGTGACTAGCTCATGAAAATGAATCGAAGCTCATCTGATTTTGTACCATAGTCCTCATAACCTTCTCAAACGTCATTCAAGCTCCAATCCCCACTGGGCCGAAACAAAACTCATCAGATGAACCAACAAACAAAAAGAAAGTAACAACCTTCAATTGTTGATTAGTGGAGGAAAAGGAAAAACATGTTTGATGAGGACAATAACAGCGGTGGTGGTGGTGGCAAGGGGGGTGCGGAAAGGAGAGGGAATAAAAAGAATACATTATGTTATGACTTTAAATATTTTGCTTCTAAATTCAGACAAGACAGAAGTTGTTGTCTTTAGACCGGAGTCTTTAAAAAAGAAATTGCTTAGTCAATCACTTAACCTAGATGGCATTAAATTGACCTTTGATAATAAAGTAAAAAACCTTGGTGTTATTTTTGACCAGGACATGTCATTTAAATCCCATATTAAACAGGTTTCTAGGATTTCCTTCTTTCACCTCCGGAACATTGCCAAAATTAGAAATATCCTGTCCAGGAGTGACGCTGAAAAACTAGTCCATGCATTTGTTACTTCAAGGCTGGACTATTGTAATTCTTTACTATCAGGATGTCCACAAAATGCAGTTAAAAGCCTTCAGCTGATTCAAAATGCTGCAGCAAGAGTTCTGATGAAAATTAAAAAGAGAGATCATATTTCTCCTATTTTAGCTTCCCTTCATTGGCTCCCTATTAAATCTAGATTGGAATTTAAAATTCTCCTTCTCACATATAAAGCCCTTAATGATTTAGCTCCATCATACATCAGAGATCTGATTGTTCCATATGTTCCTAACAGAGCACTTCATTCTCAGACTGCAGGTTTACTGGTGGTTCCTAGAGTCTCTAGAAGTAGAATGGGAGGCAGATCCTTTAGTCATCTGACTCCTCTCCTGTGGAACCAGCTCCCGGTTTTAGTCCGTGAGGCAGACACCCTGTCTACTTTTAAGGTTAGGCTTAAAACTTTCCTTTTTGATAAAGCTTATAGTTAGAGTGACTTAGTTTATCCTGAGCTATCTTCCTTATTTTTTACCTCCGTCTTTCTCCCTCCCTGTTGGTTGGAGTAAGGGGGAGTCAGGTTTAGCCTAAACCAGCTCACTTATGGTTGAGGTGCCAACACACCCTCCATTTCTGCTACCTGTATGACCCCTTCTCTTTTCCAATGGTTATAATCAGTCTGACAGAGAGAGTTATCCCAATCCTTGTGGTTTTTAGTATAACAAGGCCACCAGTGGGCTCTAGATGGACAAACTTCATCAATGTATTATTTTACTTAGTGCCCCTACACGTGGCCCGTTCTGGGGTGGCCGGGCTCTGGTACTCGGTGGTTTGGTCTGGCCTCCCCGACGGCCCCGCACTGTTCCAGACCCTTTGTGGGGTGCCTTGAGACGACATTGTTGTAAACAAGCGCTATATATAAATAAATAAACTCAAACTGAAACTGTCTCTGTAGTTATCCTGCTATAGGCTTAGGCTGCTGGAGGACATAATGACCACTTTCACCCTCTTCGCTACATTCTCACACTACTCTCCAATTTTGCATTATTTGCTGTTATTTCAGTTTTTAACTTTATGTTCTCTTTCTTTTCTCTTCCTAGAAGCTACACCTGGCCTGACTCTGTCTACCTGTGACACCTTTCTGGAGAGGGGAATTGTCCGAGCTTCTGCTGGCAACAACTTAATGCTCACCCTCTACCGATGACCCACATGGCCCTGTCTTTCAGTGTTTAACCTTTCTCTCTCCTAGATATAGCAATTGACTGAGCTTAACTGTAGCTAACTGTATGTGCTCTCTTTTAGACTCTATCCTTGAAAACTGGCTCAGAGTTTATCTGTTCTTTCTTTCTAGATGAAACGACTAAAGGAGCTACATCTACTAACATTTACTTTTCCTTCCCATAGAAAGTACTCCTGGATCAGTGCTCCTTTGTTCTCTTTGTGTCTCTGCTCTGTTCTCTCTAACCCCCAGTCAGTCGTGGCAGATGGCTGCTCACACTGAGCCTGGTTCTGCTGGAGGTTTCTTCCAGTTAAAAGGGAGTTTTTCCTCTCCACTGTCGCTACATGCGTGCTCAGTATGAGGGATTGCTGCAAAGTCAACGCCAGTCACTGTCCACTGTCTCTACATGCTCATCCAGGAGGAGTGAATAATGCAAGTCACTGACTGGATGTAATCTGCTGGGTTTCCTTAGATAGAAAAACTTTTTATCCAATTTGAATAAATAACTGAATCTGACTGCACTGTTCAATGGTTGGGACTAATTGGAATGTATGTACCTGACTTTTGTGAAGTGCCTTGAGATGACATGTGTTGTGAATTGGCACTTAATAAATAAACTGAATTGAATTGAATTATGTTCTGTGCATTCATGTTTCTTGATAAAACAAAACCTTGATCCGGATGAAGACATTTGGTGTTAACATGCTCCTCTGCTGTTCTTCTATAAGCAGTGTGTTCTATCTTTGGAGCATTTGCTGTGGTTAAAAGGGCTGCATTTCCATCATAATAAGTGAAAAGAGTGAACTGTCAGAAGGCGCTTCCTCCTCTGGCTGTGATGCATGCCCCTCAGTCTGGCCTTGCTGTGCTGATGGATGAGCAGCAGAATATACTTCTCTCAATGCCAAAACTGAGCCCCCAAATATGGGATCACTGCTGTGGCGACGAATGTCACAGTCTGTCTGCTCCATACTTTGTGTCAACAAGAGGAAATATCACAGCCACATTAGCAGCGCTCTCCCTTTGTGTTCGAATAAAGCCGTTACATGGAATGCATTTTTAGATAATGGAAATGAAAGGTGATATTGATGGGGCTGGAAAAGAGGGTGAGAGAATTCCTCCATATTTGTATTCAGGTCGCTTAGTTTCAACATCATCATTAATGCAAGCTGAGAGTCCAGCTTACCCTGGTGTTTACCATATGCAAACTCATGTTGGGAGCAAAAATAAGAAGCGCTTTCCTTTGAACAACCACGTACAGAGAGGAAACACATTGGAGAGAGACATTTTCTTTGAGCTTCTGAATCACCAGAAATAGGCTGAAAATTCAAGCAGAACTAGAAAAGCATGATTATGTTTTAATGACTGGTGGGGGAATTAACACACTGCCAGCTATGACTCATAGGGTGTTTGCTCTCATTTAAATGTCATATGTGGCATGATGTTGAGCTTTCCTATATGAGGAAGCCAAAGCAGGATTTAGTACCGTCACCTCACATTTTCAAAAGTTTCTCTTAAAGATTTTGCTCAGCTTCGGCCTGGTATATTAGTATTCAGCTGACCTCCATTCAGTCCTGCCCCCACTGTGCCAGCGGCTACAATGGTAGACTAACTGCACAGAGCTGATGCTCTTAGATGGAAGATTACTTGCCTGAGGAAGGCTGTTTGGTTCTTCCTGCCTTTTGGACCAGAACCTGACTTAATCGGTTTGAATAAAACAGGAATTCTCTGAGGTCACAAAAAATAAAGCCAAATTAAACCACCTTTGAGTAGCACAAGGTGAGGTAACAACTCTTTTCCAAAGCTCCTAGTTTCTCTCTCCACTGTGTTTTCCAACTTATCTGCCAAATTCATTACAGTGATGTTTTAATTGAACTTAACCCCTGAGCGGGGGTCTAGGGCCTACCTGAGGGAAAACGCTCGATGACGGGCTGATTGTCCACCTGAAGTGTGGCATTACCGCCACTGCGTGTGAATCGCACCACATGGTATTTGCCGTCGCTCACCATCACCGCGCTCTCCTCGATGGTGATGTCATCTGTTCCCACGTTGAAGATCACGCCGACCTTCCCCCGTTCCTGCAAATGGAGAACAAAGAGAACTTTGTTAGAAGAGTGCATACAGAGAAATTTAAAAAAGAAAATATAAATCTTCAGAATGGACTGAAAGATTGTGTGAAATCTGTATTCTAATTTCTTTCTATTAACTGAAGACAAAATGGAATATTTTATTTTGTTGGTTAATGCTAATCATCACATCACATTCCTTCTCCTGTGATTCAATTTGATACAATGTCCCTAATTAGCCTCTTGTTCTTTGAATATCTTGACCTGTAAAGCTCTGACGGTCAACCAATGATAAAGAATATGCTACTTGAACAGAAAGCATGTCCAGATATTTTATTAATCCCAAAGCGAAATTAATTATTGTTGTGGCTCATATTATGCAGGTTTCTTTAAAGAGCCGTTGTAGATGCTAAAGGCTGTGGGCAGGAAGGATCTCCTGTAGCGGTCTGTCTTACAGCAGATCTGATGAAGCCTCTGACTGAAGACACTCTGTTGTTGTACAACAGTCTGATGAAGAGGATGCTCAGGGTTCTCTATAATGTTCTTAATTTTACGAATAATCCTTTTTTGCACAATGATCTCCAGAGGTTGCAGATGAATCCCCAGAATAGAGCCAGCCTTCTTTATCAGCTTGTTGAGCTTTTTTAAGTCCCTGGCTCTGATGCTGCTAGCCAGGCAGATGATGGCAGAAGAGATCACACTCTCCACAACAGGCTTATAGAAGATATGCAGCATCTTGTAAAAACGAAATGTCCGAAGCTTCCTCAAGAAGTACAGTCTGCTCTGTCCCTTCTTGTAGACGGTTTCACCATTGCATCTCCACTCCAGTATGTTGTCCAGGTGAACACCGAGGTATTTATACTCCTCTACCATCTACACTTCTCCCATGATGGAAATAGTGTCTGACCTATTCCTGTTTCTCTTAAAATCTACAGTCATCTCCTTTGTTTTATTCAATTTCAAGATGAGATGATTGTTTCCACACCATGCCACAAAGTAGTCCACCACCTTCCTGTACTCAGCTTCTGGTCCATCTGTGATCCACCCCACAACTGCAGAATCATCCAAGTATTTCTGCAGATGACAGGAGTCTGTCTTGTACTGGAAGTCTGAGGTATACAGAGTGAGAAGGAATGGTGAGAGTACAGTCCCCTGTTGTGCTCCTGTGCTGCTGACTACCTGGTTAGACACACAACCCTTCAGTCTCACAAACTGTGGTCTGTTTGTCAGGTAGTCTTTGATCATTTGAGGTGTGACGGGAAAGCTGTGGATCAAAGGAGGGTGGGATATTTGTTTGGCTGTGAGCAGGAGAGAAGAATGCTGAGCTTCCTGAACTAAACTTATTTAGGTCTGGAAGATAATCTAGATATGGTAGATAATGTAGATAATAATAAGATAATGAAGATAATGTTTTACAGCCAAGATCAGGATCAGCTGCTCTCTCACACTGAAACGAGTCAGATCAGGTTGTTTGGGCCTCTGGGCATATGTGTTTGGAGGTTATCATAGCACATAGGTATCAAACTCCAGTCCTTGGGGGCCAGTAAGCTGTAACTTTTAGATGTTCCTCTGCTTCAACACACCTGAATCAAATAATTAGGTCATTAGCAGGACTCTGGAGAACTTGACTGCATACTGAGGAGGAAATGCAGCCATTTGTTTGAGGTGTGTTGGACCAGGGACACATCTAAAAGTTGCAGGACACTGGCCCTCAAGGAATGGAGTTTGACACCCCTGTCATAGCCAATCCCTCTGGTAAGAGGCCCAGAGGCAAACCCAGTACTCAATGGTGGGACGTTACACCCTTTGCAGAGGAGAGGGATGTCCGGTCTACTAGACCTGTTGCCTCCACAACCTGATCTTGGAGGGATGGATGACTTTTAGGATAACATACATTTTTAACCATAACGCTGTTCCAGTTTTAACCATGATTTTACTCAGAGAAATGTCAACAAATACCTCAATAATTTGTAAATAATTTGCAGGGACAGTTATCCATTGGTATTATCAGATGAGAAAAACTGAATATTCTCTATTGTGTATCGATAGATAAACACATGGATAATAAAATGACAGGAAATGCAGAGATTTCCATACACATAAAAAACATTCAATGTATGCAGAAACAGCAGCATACAGACAACAGTGATGTACAGGAGTTTTACAGCTAAATGTAAAAGACAAAACATAATGGCAAGTGGTATTCAATCTCGTGAAGTGTTGGTCTGGTGCTTTCATAAAGAACAGATCAAAAAGGAAAAAAAGTTGCAGAAATCAAGTCTTTCTTGAGTGAGAAGGAAGACCTTTGAAAAAGCCAAAAACTTGACTGATGTTACAGTTTCAATTTATGCCCATGTAAATGTTTTATTTTTAGGGAGTTTAGGCAGCAACCTTTTGCAATTTGAGAACATCATGAGCTCATAGAACTTAACGTGGACTTAAGTTCTGCTAAATTCAACTGAACACAGAAAGCAGACTAGAACAATCAAAGGCTTTGAACTAAGTGTTACAAACACATATTTGTGTCATCTGCATAAAATCTGAGTTAAGCATATGGTAAGTTATCACAAAGAATATCTATGTAAAGAGCAAAGTGCAGGTTTCCCAGGAGCCCTGAGGAACTCATTTGATCTTGGAAGAAAAGAACAAAGGGACTCAGCCTAGTGGAAACACTGTTCAAGTTGAGAAGTTACTTTAAAAAACAGCTTATAGCACTTGCATGTGCTATGTTTTAACTATCAGCACTAAAATCTCTCTTTGAAGTGAGATTTTCACTGGATAGTGGGATTTTTGAAGAAATAATTATGATTGGTAGTTGGTTGACAGATAGAAGTAGATGTAAAATATGGATGGATAAATGACAGCAGTTACCACAAGCATTTATTGTGGCTGAGCCACTCATCATATTTATACACAGGGTAGCTTTGCGTTTTTGTTATCCAGGGCCAAAACTCAATAGATACCCTATTGTATGTTTCTTCAGTGAGGCAAATGCCCTTATATCCAGCAGACTAATGTCTCTATGAGCATCAGATCTCACCCACGTCAGCCTGGTAAAAAGAGACAGCACTTACTGAGGATTCAGGCACCTTTAGTATTCATCTTCCCGGCCGACCCTCCTTCTCTTTCCCATTTATTAGTGTTGACAACTGCCCACTGCTTTGAGTTTATTACAGTCAACCGCCTACTCTACTCTTTCCTCCAGCCAGTTCTGTCCTCTGCCTGCATGGTTCCTATCCTTAGTCCCGGGAAAGGTCAAAATCATTTACAGGCTGGCAGAAAGCCACAGAATAGGGGTGAAGGAGAGAAACAGGGCACATACGAGACAACACAACTGCAGACACACGGTCTGTCTGCCAGTAATTCCTCTGATACAGTTATGCCTTGCACAAACTAAAAGACTCTGCTTGGGTAGCTTCTGCCCAAACCACAGAGAGCAGCGCTTCCTGACTGTCAGAGCAGGTCGAGCTCATTTGCACATGGGGTCACATATGCACGCTGCTCTCTTCTCTCTGCAGCAACAACTTCATTGATTCCATTATCTCATTAGCTATGTGCATTTATTTTGCTGCCTTCCATATGCTGAGAAACTCTGAGGTGAATGCGCAGCTTTTGCTTGCAGCTATATTTCATTATTCATAGCTGATTAAGAGCTTTAAGAAAAACAATAAAACAATGTAATGTTAGCAGAAATGGCAAGTTCATTAAGTAAATAAGCACAGAGGTTGTACAGTGCACTAATGATTAGTGTAATCAGCTAAATGTATGTGCAACTGAAGATCTCAATGGTGCTGTATTTATGGACTGAGCACACTCAGAAAACAGGGCTCACACTTCAGTTTGAGAACAGAAAAGACATTACAGAAGAACAGGAATTAACCCCGGCTCTCGGACACGAACACCAGATTTAGCTGAGCTTTCCTCAGTGGTGCTTGATGGACTTCCACTCAGATGATCTCATTCTGCAAAGAGGTTCAAATAGCAAAGTGCTTCCACCTTCTTAGGTGCCTAATGAATTGATTCATGTTATGTACTAGCCCTCACAGGCTTTCTGCCCACTCCTAATATGGAATCCAAAACTATTATGAAGCGGTTTAAAAAAAAGCACACAAGAATGACAAATCAATCATTGCTAAGATTACTGCAGTCTTTCAGAAACTGCATCACAAGGCACGAAGACGGAGAGGGTTGGTGAAATCCATCTAGATGGAAATACCACAATCATCTCCATTAGGTCTCACATACGGGGCCATAATCACAACACACCTTTGCTTTTGCTTGCAGAATTAATTCAATTTCACAGAGCAAAGCAGAATGAATCTGTGCTATTAAGACTGAAAAGTAGAGAGGAGAGTGAATTTTCGTGCTATTTACACAGAGATTAGCATTTCTGTTCCACAACATTAGGGATCTTCTCCGTGCTGAGGGAATATATCGAGCCCATTACAACGAAAAGCCTCAGGGAACCAGTGCTTTTAAAAAAAATGATTTTAGTGATGCAGTAATGACATTTTAATGGCCATTTCCCTTAAGCGAACATATCTCTAGACACAGAAAGGGGGAAAAACACACTTTGAATGACTGGGTGCAGTCAAGCCTGCAACACTGAAATGAGAGGAGTGCAGGGTAACCTAAAATAAGGCCTGTGTGCTCTTTCAACTCCACCACTTCTCAGCTACTGCTTAGTAGTCTTTAATCTGCTGCAGCTGTCAGACAGCGTCAGGAACTGGGCTCTCACATTTCTCCTCTTTTATCAGGAGGTTAGTTCGTCTAGCTATTCTTTCTGTGGGTCAGTCGGAGGTTCAGGTAGGGCTTTTCACTGCAGACGGATACAGTTTCAATTACATCCAATTTAAATCTCAAGGAAGATGGCATCTCTTTGAGTTGCGAAGCTTCAGTGAAACATTGAAAAATCTACAGTGGCAAGAAGATGAAAAAACGTCCACAGATTGGGAAGAGAGTCAATTTCAGCCAAAATCATTTTTGCTGTCGTGGCTTAAAGCTACAGAAAGAAGGATTTTTATCTGGCGAGTAAAAAATAAGAAATATCAAATACAGCATTTTCCAAAGCATCCGTATCCCTTTAATCTGTATTTTTCGTATTTTGTAAAAACCACAATTTCAGTGTGTTTTATTGGGATTTTATGTGATGGATAAACACAAAGTGTTACATAATTTTAAGTGGAAAGGATCATGAATATCAGTTTTTCTTTTAGAATTAAAAGTGTAAAAAGTAAGGCATGCATTTGTATATATACTGATACCCTTACATAAAATGCTGTGCAACCAATTGCCCCCACAGCGCATCTAATCATGAATAGAGTCCAACTGTGTGTGACTTAATCTCAGTATAAATCCATCGGTTCTGTGAAGGCCTCAGATGGTTTGTTAGAGAATATTCGTTAACTTTGAGTATCATGTAGACAGAAAACAGGTCAGGGAGAAAGCTGTGGACATTTAAAGCAGAATCAGGGAACAGAAAAAAAATCCCAAGCTATCAATGTCCCTTGAAGGATGAGATATTCACTCCATCATCCAAAAATGAGAAACAAAACTGACAAGCTGGGCAGGAGCAACATTGCTCAGAGAAGCTGCTGCTGCCAGAATAACTTTGGAGGAACTGCATAGATCCACAGATCAGTTGGGAGAGTCTCCACACAGCACCTTTTAGTTATAAACCTAATGAAAGAGTGGCAAGAAGAAAGCTATTGTTGAAAGTAAGTCATGAGAAGTTATGCTCTAGATGAGCAAAGCCGATACAGACATACCTCAGAAGACTTGCAGCCATATTTCCAGCTAAAAGTGGTTACTGACTCTGTGGACCTGACTTTTCAGATCTTTATTTAAAAACCATTCATCCTTTTTGTTCCTCTTCAAAACTATGCGCTAAATTGTGCTGGTCTTTTACATTGTAACATGTAAAATGTATAAAGAACACTTTAGTAAAGCACTGTAAGACTTTAAACAATGTTATTTCATTATTTTTGATTGATTGTTTTTCTACTTTTTTCACAGTCTACTCATCAGTCTCCTACAGTAAAGGCTGCCCTCCCTTTCCCCTTTTTCTCAAAGACAAACTAAATTAGTTCTGGAATTCTGCTGTGGAAGCCACAGCAGAGAAAGACCAGCATCGGAATACGGAGAGTGCTTCCGCCTGAAATATTTCAACATGACCTTGCAGCAAGCGAGAGTGCGTGGAGGTAAACGCAGCTGTCGAGAGGGGAATGAGAATGAGGCAGGGACTGCAGTGGGCGTGTGTCTGTATGTGTGTGTATCAGGGTTATCTGGCAGCTTCAGAGAGCTCTTGCTGATCACTGCGAGCAGAAAAGGAAGCACAGAGGGAGGAGGAGGAGCAGACAGAGACACTGTGCAAGACAAGGACAGAGGAAACCTTCATGGTCCTCTAGGGCCTTAAGGTGCTTTGAGATCAAATATCCTTTTGGATGCTTCTTTGTTCCTCCTTGACACACATGGTTAGTCAATTTAGAATGGGTGATAGAAAAAGAGAGACTGTGAAAGTAGTTTTGAAGGTTTCTTTTCTCTGTTTCCTTTAACGGACAGCTCAATTAGGCCGTGCTTCTTCACTAGCAAACCCTAAAGGTTTATCCCCACACACACAGCTCAGCCTCTCCCAATCTGATAAACCAAAAGGAAACAAGTAAGATAGACAGAGAAATTGAATTAATTTAGCATTTTGCTCTGTCAACACATCTCAAGAAACTATCAAAAAAGAGAAAATGAAAAAAACATAGCTGACCAGTTCAGGAATTTGCTGATGTCCATAATTTGCTTTGACATACTTCATATTAATAGTCCCGTGGGGTGGTGGAAATGCAAACTATTCACCTTCTTTCCCATTTCCCCAATAATGATCTATCACAGCCCAGATCTGCCTGAGCCTAACTTGACATGCCAGTGTAAGTATGCCTCTCAGCAATATTTATGTACTTATGAATCAGCCAGTCTAGCTGAGTGAACGGAGACATGCCCAATAAACACATTTTAACAGGATGCTCAACCAAAAGCAACAAGTTCTTATGCGGATGCAGGTGCACATCTGGAGTTTCCTGTGTTGTTATAGCAACTTAATATTTCATACAGACTTACAGCAGAAGCAATGCTTTGCTTAATATTTCAAATATATGTGTAATTTGCAGTTAGGGATAAATATTGGGGGGATTTATTTTGAAGTTATCCCACATGCGCCTGCTACTGAGCCTGATAGACTATCATAAGATATCTCGGCATCTCCCTTTTGAGGGTAATTCTGCCTTTGTATGGGTAATCAGCCTGTCAAAGTGCACGCGTAATGCCTGCAAGTGGAGATCGGCTGTGGCATCTGCTACAAGGAGAACAGCATAGTGAGGCGAATCTTCAGCTTAGAAACTGCAGAGTTACATAAGAACAAAAAATAGGTGGTTGCATAACTTGTAGACTTCTCGCTGGCAAAATCACCCACTTTGTGTTCGCTGAATGTCTTTGGAGTGTTAGGTTGTGGCAGACGACCGAAAACACAAAGCCTGGGTCTAGAACGAGGCAGCAGTTATATAGATCTCCCACTTCATGTCGCGCATCAGTCACCTGAGGTGCTGCTACAGACGGAGCAACGCCTGTGTGGTTGTGATTTGGCTAGCCGAGGAGCACGGGGAAGCTGAAATTGTCAGCCATCAGAGAGGATATGGATGGTTTCACTCACCACACACCTTTTCTCTGTTGCTGCTCAACCAACTCATTTGTATGTATTTGCCGTGATCTCCGGCAGTCACCTTGAGCGGATACCCTCCCCCCCTAAGCACACAAACACACACAAGTACACCACACATCTCTCCATCTTAATAGCACTTTATCTCTCCCCTCCCCTCACTTAAACTCCTCCTATCTTTTCAGCTACGGTGGTCATCTGTTCTTTCTCACCCTGACAACGAAGGCTGGCTGCTCTAATGCCGATTCAGATCTCATTGAACAATCAATGAGTTAGACTAATGTTCTGTGTGTGTAAGCGTATGTGTGTGTGTGTGTGAAGCTGAATTGCTAATCAGAGTGTGACTCATGCTGGGCTTGCCTATTTGTCCTGGAGTACACACAAGCTGGCGGCAAGCCCCGTTACTTCAGGGGGGAGGCAACAGTTCGGCTGACGAAAGAAAGCAAGCGAGATTAATAAATCCGCCAAGAATCAGCATCTTTAAGCCTAATTATAAACTCTTTGTCAGCTTCCAATCTCTGACATGAGTAAAACAATTCATCCTGAGCCGATTCTACAATGTCTGCTGCTGGGATTATCGACGGGATCTTGATGTTCTGTAGCTTTGCCTCACGTCTGACCCCCCGTTCTCTCACGTCTGACTCACACACTTAGATGCAAAGATGAGAACATACTAGGGAGAGGTTACGCTGAGGCCTGCTATACTCCAAAACTGCAGGAGCAAACAGGGATTTTCAAAACTGCTGGAATCTAGATGTTAGTAAGAAGAATGAAGTGGAGGTGCTATTAAGTGGTACTTGTGGGGAAAACAATCAAACCTAATGAGACATGTGATGTGTGAAGCTGCATGTACTGCAGTAACTTGCGCTCAATCTTAAGAGGAAGGATTCTTCTTTGAAAAAGACTAACTGCTAAAAACAGTTAAGCACTAACTAAAGCACCAAGAAGGATGATGATCATGCAGACAACTGAGGAGGATGTGAATGATTCGATTTGGAGGAGCCGGCGTGTCTAAAATGGCATCAGACAGCATAATTGGAGGCATCAGGAGTACAATAACACTGTTATCAGGCAGTTGCCAGAGCATTCAGTAGTCGATTAAAATAATAAATGAAGGTCACCAGACAAAGAAAACGTTGTGTAAATGCATTAGAAAGCATTACCAGCGCTTGAAAGAGTTTGATCGGGGTTGTATTTTGGGTTTGCATGAAATCGGTTTGTCACACTGTGAAATGTCCCGTCCAGTTTGTTATCCTGTGTTGTACAGAAATTCAATTAAATGAGAGCGTTGTTGTCTTAACCAACAAAACAGTTCTGTTGTTGTGTGTGAGCCTGCTTCAGGCAGGAAGTGAGTCCAGTCGTGGCTTTGCAGTTGCATCAATGGCAAGCAAAGAAATGAACCCACACCCTAATGCATTCATTCACTTCTATCTCTTCTCTCCTGCCATGATACAGCCGAGCAGCACAGACGTCTTTAAAATACAAAGGTGATGTTTTTGAGATAAAAAAAAAAAAAACAATAGTATGACAAACTGTGCAATTTACCCCTTGGCACTTCTCGCATCCATTTGTTCTAACATCTGGCCACAGACATCTGTATGCTCCTATATGCTTTAACTACATGATATAATGTAAGTATGACCAGCACTTAACAGATTTTGGATTGTAATTTGGATTTGCCTGAAGCTATCATTTTTTGTTTTTGTTTTCTCATGTACCACTGTTTTTCTAAATGGGACTATTTCATCTTGGTTTTGTAAATGTGTATTGATTTTGTTCAAACTTGAGTTAAAGACCTTATTGGGATGCTGCTGAAATGTGATATATACCCTCTATATATTACTAATCGACAGCATTGCATGAGCATAGGCTTAAAGTCATAGAATTGGAATGAGATGAAGTAACCTCCAGAACTGGGTGATGAATCTTTATTTGATGGTCACGATAAAGTGCATTGCTTACATTCACCTCAGTAAATTGCTTGTTCACATAAACATTTTGAATTCATCCTTTTAATAACCGAGTTATCAAAGGTTTTCAAAAAGCACTCCAACAATCCAACCATTTTATTCAGATCTTTGCAGTTCCACTACTTTAAATAAAGTCTTAAACTTCAAACATGTATCTGGGATGATGGATCTACCTTTCCCTTCTTTGTCACATGAAAGATGAATAAAGCTGAGCTGTGATATTAAGGGAAAATGCATCTTTGGTGCTAAAATAGGCTTGTGATTTACACCCCTAGAATGCTGTCAGGAGCTGTGTGATGGCAGTTTAAATTTATCAAGATGCATAAGTGAAATCTGAACATTTCAAAGAGCAAAGATGTTTTAATGTCAGTGCCTCTTCAGTTCTTCAAAGATGGATGGAAGATAGGAGAGAGAAAGAAGACAAAAATGAGAAGGTTATGAATGTTTGAGACGGAGGGCAGGTCGAGATGGTGATACAAGCAAATGTCGGTAAGAAGCAGGAACGGTGAAAAAGCAGGAGGGCTAGAAGCCACAGCACCGAAGCTGTGTGGGTGTTTATTCCTTTAAGAAAAGTTAGGAGAGGATCTCTGTTACTGTGGCAGTGGAAATCAATGTCGATCCACCCACAGTCCATGTCTTTACCAGGACGGCCCCAGACAAAGGAGATGTTTGCCAATTTGGGTGGGTTATGATAGGACAAAAACTCTTACAATACCTATAAAGTTTCTTGAGCACGTTGGTTTTCTTTTCCAGTCTCTGCTTTCCCGTATAGACTTTGGATTTACTGGCTCCTGTTAATCCTTCACCAGACTCCTTAATATGGCAATAATCCCTGTATCTGCCACAAAGCCTCATTACTCTGCATCATGTTGCCGTGAGAACAAAACAAAACAAGAACCAAAAGCTGACGTGACATTTGATCTGTTTTACAAAAGAAATCAAAACTAACTCCTAACTCTTTTTGAAAATGGCAGTTTGGCCATGTTTCTGCTTTCTATCTTTACACCAACAATCCTTGAGATGTAGTTAGAATTTCACTTTCTCTTGCTTTATCACTATTTCTTTGCCTCCTTCGAGGCTCATCACTGTGTTGACCTGAGTCACTGACATGGCGTTGGAAAATCGGATTGATCCACAAGCTTGTGGGATCTGGGAGTATTGAAAATGGCAGTTTGGCCATGTTTCTGCTTTCTATCTTTACACCAACAATCCTTGAGATGTAGTTAGAATTTCACTTTCTCTTGCTTTATCACTATTTCTTTGCCTCCTTCGAGGCTCATCACTGTGTTGACCTGAGTCACTGACATGGCGTTGGAAAATCGGATTGATCCACAAGCTTGTGGGATCTGGGAGTACAAAGTGATTCCCGGAGAGGCAGGCAGAGAGGGGCGCGTCAAGCAAAAACAAAATAGGATTGTACACTATTCCTGCCTGGCAGCGTAAATATAGTCAGCAAACTGTGAAATGAGATATCGGAGTCCTTGAATATTGTGCATAAGCTGTGTTTTGTTTAGGTGCCTGTGCAATAATAATCCTTTGTGACATTGTACGGGTTAATTCTGTGCCATGGTCACATCTGTCTTACTTGATGTTATAACAAGGCCAACAGATTTTTCAAAATGTGTGAGTAAATCCTTATCACTGAACTAATTTGTGCTCAAACATACTGAGAAAATAAATACAAGAACACAGAAATACAAACAGTTCCCTTCAGAAAATCACATCCAGTCATCATGGCCCTGAATGTCGTTAGGGATTTTAAGGATGCATTTCAAATGTTCCTTTTTGAGATATACAGGAAACCGACAAGAACTGGGTTCACTAGTAAATTTATTGTGGATTTTTCCACAATAGAAAGAAGAAATTTGGGTAAATGTCCCTCAGCAAAATTCAGAAAAAACACTTTTTTCAAGATTATTTTGTGCCACTGGTGGCCCTTCTTCAAGGTAACCAGACAATAAATCAGCAGAGAGAAAAGAGGGGAAGGCTTGCAGCAAAGACAAATGTTGAGAATCAAATGGCAGATGGCTGCATGAGGACATGAAGCCTCTGTATATGAGGCGCCTGATGCTCTGCACGGACCCAGAGAAACCACGGGTGTAGCCATCAACAAGGTTCCAGCATAATTTACCTGTCTTCATATCAGAATTGCACATTCGGAATGGTTGGTTTCCTGGCACAGACCTGACTTACAAACAGTCTATACATTTTCAGTAAGGTTAAGAACAGTCATGAAATGTACTGTTAGCCTACGTTGAGTGAAGAACGTTCTATGGTAACATGGACCAGGACCAAGACCAAGACAGGAGCCCCTGCTCCAGAATCAACATCTTAAAGCTCAACTGATACCTGGACAAGTTTCATGGTCAGAGGAGCAAAAGTTATTTGGCTACAATGATAAATATGAAAACATGTGTGACAAAAGGAAAGGAGGCAGACTACCTCCGATTTCCCCTCAAATTACCAGCTTATTAGTTAAACCTTGGACACAGTTGGATGTTCCAAAAGGACAACAATGCCAAAGCAGGCTAACATTAAGTTTCTGGAATAGCTCCAAACAAAACACTGTTAACATTGTGTGGCCTATGCATAAAAGCCTGGTCTCTGCCAAGAAGCTGACATTTAAACAAACTCTTAATGTCAAATGTCTAGCCAGACCGATCAGGTCCAACCAATTATGCCAAAAGCTTGATAAGGATACCAAAATGTGAAAACGTGCCAAATTTTTACTCTTTTTTTATTAAAGTAGATTTTTTGTGTTTTCACACAATAGCAGTGACAATAGCGAAGGCATATTTGCTGATGATGATTGCAAATAAACTTTTGCCCAGACGTACAGTATTTTGTACCTGAAAAAACATCTTACATTATACTCTAAGAAACAACTGTTCATCTGAAGCTCATCAGTAATACAAAAGAACATTTTCAACATAATTAGAGAATGCCCCATTTAAATTGTGTCCGTTTTTTTTTTTTCTTTCTTATAATAATGCCATATCATTACAGTGTAATTATATAGAACATATAATATAGCTGATATCTGTTTAGTGGAAACATTTTATGAGAAAGGACAGGTCTCAGAGAGCCAGACAGCAGAAGTCAGTAAAGGTTGCGCATATTGGTACACACTGCCAACTTCCTTCTTTATTTTGCCTGTCTGACTTTGTGTAAAGTTATGTGTGAGACATGTGAAATTCTGTTTTGATTGAGTGTTTGTGCTTGTTGCGGAGAGGCCTGTCTCTCTGTGTTGAGGAGAAGCGAGGCAGGCAGCTGGCTCAAATTTGAAGGAAACCCTGACCTTCGGGCAGAATCAAACTAAAATGATTTGTGTCCTGCCTGTTTTCACTTGTGTAGCCTTTCTGTCTTCCAGGCTTCTTTTCCTCTCCTCCTCTCCCTGGAGAGCACATCATGGCTTCTCAGAAACATAACCACTGTCTCTTCAAGCTGGTAACACGGTGCAGGCACTTAATGTGTTGAAATTACATCTCTGGAATCAGTAAGTGCCACAAGGTTTTCTTTCATTACCAAGGTGATACGTTTCTTCACAGGCAAAGGTGATGAACCTCCTACATCTGAGGAAAGTTCACATTCACTCTTTGTATTCCCATGATTTCAACACCTTCACTGTTGCTCTTCTGCTTGCACTGTACAAGTATTTTGTCCAGTGTTAAGAATGGCTCGACAGCACACAAGTTTTTTTTGTCTCCGTGTGAAGGAAATCACTACTTTCTGGTGGAAGTTCTTGCCATTCTGTCCCTCCACCACCATATTCAGCCTCTACAAGTATTTTTTGTCCCATCTTGATGTAAACTCAAACTTAAGAAGTGCCTGTTTGCATAAAGATGTGAGATCATTTTGCATTCTAGTTAAATACAGCCAGTTCACACACATCCCTTTACAGTAGAGACCCCTGTGTGTAATTAAAAAAATCCAGCTGTCCTGTATAAGACCCAGAGGGTTGTTGGAAAACATTAGTGAAAAACAGCATTATAAACACCAAGGAATATAGCAGACAGATCACAGCTAAAGTTGTGCCAACAAAATACAATAGAGTTGTGCCAAAATTTAAAGGAGATTGCAAGGAGAAAGAGTAATGCTGGAACCATTCCACCTTGCGTGTGGCAAGAAAACCGCTTCTACCAAAGTAAGCTGTTTGATTCAAACCCCAGACTGATGAGTGACACATACTGCCCTTCTACCTTTTCCTTCTCCCCATGTGTTACCTAGATAAGTATCCTACTGTCCCTCACCTATTCATCCTGTACCTACAGGTACCCCTGTGGTCTTTTTCCTTTTTGGTCTCTGCGGGCACAGTTTGATGCTGAAGCTGGTAAAGAAGAACGGCTCCTGAGTGTTCAGGCTAATATTTTCCCTGTGCTAAACTGAGCAAACAGGGATAAAGCAAACACGTCTGTCCTTGGCTGGCTGCTTAGTTGTCCTTTCACTCCCGTATTGTCTATCCAGCGCTGCTGTGGAGCTCACCGCTGGCTGATCAAGGCTCACACACAGAGCGCACACGATGTTTTTAAGCAAACCACCAGAATAGCGATAAATCTGATACCATAATCTGTTTCTGATGTATGTCTTTCTAAATCAGGGTGTGAGGATTATTATTAGCTACACCTGTGCAATCCTATTGCTTTCAAGCCAGCAGTTCTACAAAGGCAACATTTATAAATTTGCACGTTTCTGATGTACACAAAAGGAAGCTTTGAACACCTTTTATGGTGTACAGTTCTTGTTCACTACTAATATTTCCCATCATAGTTGAATGCAGTGAATGTAAACAAATAAGGTGGACAGTAACAACAATACAGCAAAGCCAACGCTACTTTGAAACCCATGAGTTCAAACCATGAATGATACAAAAGTCTTAACCTAATTTCTTTATATTTTGCTGCAGATTAGCCAGTAGCTGCGTTTCCATTGACCATCAAATTGCGCAAATTTTAATTCCGAAAAAAAAAAATCATTTGGAAACACAGCACTTTCGAAAAAAATCCAGTTTTCGATAAAACGTTTTTGAGCTAGAGTGAGGTGTTTTTTTTGGCCGTATTGAAATTGGTGTATTTTGCAAAACTGCAATGGAAACACTTTTTTCTCATCACACGAGTCACGTGATCAACAACCGGTTGGTACTACTGGCCTGAAAAGATGACAGGATGTAGTAGGAGGACGATAGTGCTGCATGTTTGGATTCACCAGGAGACGAAGTATTTTTTTAATTTGGTTTGCTACAGCGGCATTACCAGCATTTTAGATTCCAAAAAGCAAAGAAATGCAAGCATTTACCAAGATCTTGAAATGGCCATCTGTCACCGCCATGTTTTTTAATAAGTTATTGCGTAAACAAACTTATTCTTGTGTGATTTTAGTTGTATTTCTTAATTAATGGAAACACCGCAATTGCGAAATTGTTTTTTTGACATTGGCAGAATATCGACAACGTTTTGCGCACATTTGCAATGGAAACGCAATAACTGATAATTACTCAGAAATGGTTCTTCAGACTTTCCACCAAATGTAGTTTGATTTCAAAGCATTGAAGATTTGCTTAAAGGCATCTATTTCTGATTAGAATATCAAGATTTGAGCCATTAACACTGAAGTGAAATTGTGTATTTTTGAGAAAATATTCTTTTTATTCTATAATGGTACAGCCTCCATTTACATCAAGGGAATAATATCAGTTTTATTTGGCGCAGATTAAGGAAATTCTTTTGAACCTCTCAAGCAACATTTCTAACACCAACACTGACTAAATGTTGCTGTTCAAGCAGTAGGTGTTGCTACACTTCATTAGAAGGTGTTTTTTTCCTCTATAAAAAACAGCTCTGTTTACTGTGACATTTCTCTCAGGTATTAAGATGCCATATTTTTGTTAAAGGTACCTGAAAAAAGCAACAGATACATTTTATGCTGCTGGGATGATAATATGTACAAAACATTTTGGATTTTATGTTATTAGCTAACACAAAGAGGTGCATAATTGTGAAGTGGAATATAAATCTGTGGCTGCTTGTTCTCAAATATTCTCAAACAAACCTCTGAGGTCTTCACAGAACAGCTGGATTTCTGTTAGGATTATATTATGCACAGGTTTGTAATTTGTTTCATCATGTGGGAACCTCACAATAATTGTTTTTGAAGTAAATCCACCACATTGATCAAACATTAATCAAACATCAGAAGTAACATTGTTAAGAGTACCAAGTGCTACAATTCCCTCCCTGCATGACCAAGCCGATTACCTGTCTGCTGAATTTCTAAAAGAGAGACAATCCAAGCCAAACCTAAGGCTTCCCCATGGTTGTCATTCTTGAAATGTGTGGGATTTATATAAATGCTGGAGATCTTAAAACTGGAGAAATGTTCTTGATTTCATTGCGTCTTCTCAGACAGTAACTCAGAAAAGCAGTTGATGTGAACTCATCTTTGGTTAGTGCATGGATTGAAAACAAATAGGCTCCAATCCGATCTAACACTGTGATATTATCATAAGTAATTCATCTGATCTAATATCAAATGAATTACTGATCTGGTATATTTGGTTTGAGAAGAGGATACCCTTCATACGAAGAGAAAAAGCCCAAAAATGTTGCTCAGGGGGAGAAGTTAATTTTGCAGCTGACATGATAGAGACAGTGCACCATCCAGCAGTATTTTATGCAAACTAAAGTGGTGATTATTAATCACCGCTGTAGATGATAATGACACCGTTTAAATTTTCTAGCTTCTAGGTCAAAATGAATTGCTTGTTAGAATCTACAAAGGCGTATGATAAATTAAATGAGCCATTAGAGAAACGACAAAGCCTGTATGCTACAGTTCATTATCCACCTGGGCCACAACAAAAGCACAAATTACTGTTGTTCCAAGTTACTTCTGTGATCCCAATGCTGCAATTACAGACTCAACGAGATTTTGGAATGTGCAAGACACAACCAAAGTTAACTGACCATGCACACTTATCCATTAGCACTCCCTAAATGTTGCAGTTAAAGGCCTATAAATTCCACAGATAAGCGAGGAGAAAACATTAATGGATAAATGAACGTCTGCTTTGGATAAACTGAGTTTTATACTAAATAGGCCCAAAGCAAGTAGTGAGCTGAGAGATGTGTAATATTATCATGCAGCAGCCAGCAACAGATAATGAATAATTAAATGTATAAATTGCTTTCTTTTAACCTTTGGCCCGTGTAACACCTGGGTGACTGCTGTGACAGTCATGTATAATGTGGATAAAATCTTTGAAATATACTGATGGAATCACCTGGTGAGAAAGGAAATATACTGTAGCTCTGAACTCATGCTGCCTGAACAGTGAGTGAAAATGGTGTCCTGATGTGACATCAAGGTTAATCATTGGAGTGTTTGAGTCTAAGCTGTTTTTAAAAGGCCCTGGTATGGATGTTTGAGGCCCCTTTAAAAATAAAATATTGGGGCATGGTGCTGGTGGTGTAGGGGTTAAGCGTGCGACCCATGTATAGCGGCTACAATCATCAAAGCGGCCATCCGGGTTCAAGTCCTGGACTCAGAGACCTTTGCCTAATGTCTTCTCCCTCTCTCTCCCCCATTTCCTGTCTGCCTACTGTTGGAAAATTTGAAAAATAAAGGCTCTAGTGCCGCAAAAAAAAAATGTTGTGGCACCTACAAAGTTGCTCAAATAGTATGAGACGCTGTCACTGCCAGTGCCGTTGGGGTTTGTGTGAGTTTTGTTTACATTGGAGACGTAAATCTTCAAGGACATCAGCTTTAACTGAATAAAAGAGGCGAACAATACTGCGGTGAATGTTTAGTCTCTGAATTGAACCCTCTCAGTATCGAGTGTGTGAGAAGTATGGTGCGGCATTAGTGCCAAAAAAGACTATTGCACACCTAGTAGTGGCTACTTCCTTGTTGCAGTCAATCCTTAATCCTTTTTTAAAACGCTAGTCACTAGCCTCTTCAATGCTAACGCTAGCCTCTCCAGTGCTAGTGCCAACCTATCTGTGCTAATGGATAGCAGAGGAAGTAGCTGATCCAGTAGGTGACCAACCTAAGCATGCTAGTCACCAGCCTCTACAAACCTAACAGCGCCAGCTGCTGAGTTACCGGTACCGGCCACTGAGTTCCATAAGTGGCCTATCATTAATCAGATCAGTAGCTGACTTCGGAATGAATATAGCCTCCTGCAACAAGGAAGTAACCACCGCTGGGTGTGTAATAGTCTTAATTTTGGCCCTAATACCATAGAGAAGGCAAAACGAGACTCAACCACTGTCAACCTGTCACTGCCTCCAACTCATTACCAATTTACTGTATTTAATAACAACAAAAAGAAGACCATAGCCAACTAATCACTGCATCCCCCAGACCTTTTAAAAATGCTAATAACAATGCAAAGTCATCTAAAATGTGGGGTTGTATACAAGTACTCACACCCCTGGAACTTTTTTTTACATTTTCATACATAACTTCTGTGTGTTGTATTGGGATTTTATGTGATAGACTAACACAAAGTAGTGCCTTATTGTAACATGGAAAGAACAATGATACATGGTTTTCAAATAGTGTGCTGCGTTCATTTAAATCCGGCTCCCCTGAGGACATTCTTTATATAACCACATTTCACTGCAGGGACAGCTGCAAGTCTTTAACTGTAAGTCTGTATCATCTAGACACTGATATTTAATTAGGAAAATAGCTAAAGCTCAGCCAGATTGGAGGGAGAGTATCTTTCAACAACTTATAAATCTTGCTGCAGACTTTGAATTGGATTAAAATCTCGACATTGATTGTACCATTCTAACACAGTAATTTGCAGTGATATAACCCATTCTCTATTTTATCTCTGGTATGTTTGAGGTTGTTGTCTTGCTGGAAGGTGAACCCTCACCCCAGTCTTTAGTCTTTTGCAGCCACAGCAACATTTTTTAGTACTGTTATTAGCTACATCCAGCTTAAGGTGGATGGATCTTGGTATGTGTGTCATGCTTTTTCCATTGTAAAAAGATGGTTAGAACAGGGGTTGTGTGACATGTTTAAAGGTCAAGATTTTGACCTTTCTAAACCTCTCCACAACTTTCTCCCAGACCTGTCTGCTATGTTCCTTGGTCTTAATTGTTTTATTTGTTCACTCCAATTTTCTAAAAAACTATGCTTTTCACATAACAGCTTTATTTATACTGAGCTTAAGTTAACACAGGCAAAAGGGAACTCTGTGATTGCTTTAGTCCACTTGCAAGAGCATTTGAATTTACAGAGGACAGTTTTGGAAATGCAAAGCTTGAATAACGTCTAAGAACAACTTTTACAATATGAGAGTTATATTAACAGAGTCATATTATAATGCTAATGTAACTATTTCTGCAGCATGTGACTGAGGGCACATTTTATGCCTACTGTAACTGTAAGAGCTCTCTCAAATCAGATGCGATTGTAATTTTTCTTTGAAAGAATGATTCTTCAAGTTCCAAGTTGGAAATAACAGAAGAATTAATCTTGAGCTTTGCCCAGAGTTCATTATTTACTATGGCTAATATGGTTCATATGGAATGGAATGAAACTTGCAACTATAAAGATTCTTTTACCTCTTCTGACGGTTTGTATCTCTTTAAATCAGTGGCACAGATACAATCTATATTTGTGAACATGTTGCTTTAGTGTTTGAAGGCATAGCATAAGGCGAAACATGTTGTTGTTGGCTTGATAATAATAACAAGCCCCACAACAACACATTAAATATGCTCTACTACTTTACCTAGAAGTGCCCACAATCCAGACTTTATTAGTAATAGCATCATCTAAAAGCAACTCATTGCACTGCTGTATTTAGAGGTAGCAAAATAAATGGGGAACAGAATTAAAATACTCTTTCATACCGGGGTTTTTATTTACGAAAGATTTTGAATACCTTGTGTCATGTTCATTCTGCTTCACAATCACGCACCCCTCTGTGAACTTCTTTACTAGATAAAATCACTTTTGTTCTTAAATGATGTGTTTTAGTGGGAACAAGTGAAAAAAAGGTGTGAAATCTTTTTGACAGCTAAGTTCAGGAAGGATCTGGGAAAGATTTCCCATAATCATCAGTACTCCTGGAAATGTCACCTTAAAGAATATCTCATGTGCTGCAGCTCCCCACACAAACTCTTGCTTACTTCATAAAACACCTCCTTGCGAATAAACACACGTTCATACATGCGTGGGTGGCTTCTTTTGCCAGGTGAGACCCTGCATCCCCAGCAGGCGATAAACACTGCATGTGTCTCCAGCCGCAGGTGCTCTGTCCTCCTTTGCTGTGTTGCCATAGCAACCCCACCGTGCCGGTTCAGTGGCCGTCAGCCATGATGAATCATATGCCAAGAAAATGATAGGACAGTGATAGCAAACACTTATAGCCAGGCCTTCAATTTGTTCTTTTTCTTTCCCTCCTCAATACACCCACTGCACATATATACTGTATGTCAAAGCACAAGTGTTTCCAACACAAACACGTACACACACACACACATACACACACACGCACGCACGCACGCACACGCACACACACACACCATCTGTAGAAGAATTAATGGTCACACTCTAAAGTGACAGAAAGGAATAACTTGGTGTAAACATCGCTTTGCTGCTTCCTGACAATCCAATCAATAACCCTCTCACTAGGAGCATTGCTATAGGTGACAGTGTGTATGTAGATATGTGTGGGTATGAATGCAAAAGCAGATATATGCCATTATAAAGTTGTAGGAACAATACAGAAGCACAGGATGACATTCTCTCCAGATGTAGGCCCTAGCCAAGTTTTGCTCTAACTTCCTTTAGTACAAATTTAGGGATAAGGTATTCTGTATAAAAATGCACATAGGGTGATATTGCTTTCGCTTTCTGCAGCGTTGACATCCTAAAAATAATCTGGCAGTGATTAATTAATCGCTGGAACAGCTTTTATTACGAGAGTCATTAAATATCAGTATTAAAGTCTCAAAATAAAATAAAAACAACTCTTTAAATATAAGTTAAACCATCACATGACTTTTAAAGCAAAGGCTTTAATGCTTTTCTAATGTCCTGTTGGAGCTAGCTGAACATATTGAGGAGCTACATGTGGAGATTTGTCTTCTGCTGATGTTTTGGATTCTGTCCTCTATACCAGAGATTTAGAGGAGCTACAGAAGATTTAGTTTGAGATAGAAAAGCATTTGTATAAATATTAAATGGTATCTGTGCATGTATGTTTGTTCATACATGCACATGATCATGGGAAAACAATATATTTTGGTGTTTGCCTGCATGTTTGCATATGTACGATCATGGTAAAAAAAGTAAGTATATTCTATGTTAAATCTAGTGTTTGTACATATACATAGTGTTTACGTTAAGTGCCCAGATTATAACATGTCATTATTTTATGAATAAACATACTGGTAAATGCTATTAAATAAAGCTAAGTGTCATCCTGCTGTCCAACTGAAAAAACATCAGACTGCAAACTGCCTCCTGATATTTATAGATACAGTTAGAAACGTTCCTTCTATTGGGCTGAGCTGGAAATAAATACCTATTTTTTTATTCTGGCTAAAAATGATCTGCACTTTCCAAATCCTAAACAATGCTTACTCCAATCAATAAATATCTCATTTGGCTTCAACATAGCAAATATATTTTGGATGAATTTATCTTTATTAAATTCCTTCATCCTTCCGTGACCTTCTAAGCTGTAAAGGTAATTTTGATGTGCCGTTCCAAACACATGGGACTCTGCAGACTGTTTGTGCAATATTTTTTATACTCCCCTCCCACACCACCAACCTCGCCCTTCCCACAAATATCCTTTATCAGCGGGCAGCATTATCACAGGCCCGCATTCCCGGCTCCTGTCCAGCTTCAGATTGCTTTGCCAGTGGGAAAGCCCACCTTGATCAGGTCACTGGGAAGGACGCCAGTGTTCACTGTGCTCACACATGCCCGCCCTGACCTGTGGCGGCATACAGCAGGGAAGTGGAAGCGTAAAGGTTGGTGAGAGCTTGGGTCCCGCTGCTAACTGCTCAGGTCAGGTTCTGCTGGGACCACACATATGTAATATGGATGAATGTAAGCAAACATATGGAGATGGAGTACTCAGAAAGGACCATGTATATAGTACAACACAGCTTGTGTATATAACTGGCACACATACAGAGAGAATTTATGAGACTCTGCTGCTGGTTATTTACAGGCAGTGCTCTGCTCTATTTACTGTCTATAACTGCAGACTGTTGGCCTTGTTTAGTGCTGCTGGTGCAGAACCACTTATTGCAGTATAGGCCCACATGTGTGTCGCACCCCCTCGCTCCTGCTTACAGCCGCAAAACCCACATTGCTATAAATCCAGCATGATTTAAAATAAGTCACTATTTACTCTTGCTCCCTGTATGTGTCAGACCACATCTCTGATGCATTAAACAAAAATGTCAAGACTCTTGGGAGGATCCTTGGCAACCCTAAATGAATAAACACATCTTACATTAAATGTGAACTAGAGGTCAACCCAGCTGCTCCAGTTTACCACTCTGAGAACCGTGGTGGCGCATACGAGAGCCTTCTCACACCACAGTCAGACACCCGCTCCTCACCTCTTAAAACTCCTATCCAGGCATCTTATCAGACAATCAGGCAGAAAAGCCTCCCTTCCACTATAGAGCTTATCACTCTGCCACCACCACCTTCAAATGATTGTCTGGAGCCGCAGATGGATGGAGGGAACAAGTGCAAGGAAGATGAGAGGGGGGAGAGAGAGTAAAAATCAGCAAATCAGACATAAAAAGCAGAGCAGTATCAAATGCGTTTTTTTGAAATATCTGTCATTTCCATTGTAAAATCAACCTCTGAGTCTCATCTCCCTGCATCACTTAATACTTTTCCAGTGCATGGGGACATTTAAAAATGGAGAAGAAGAAGATGGATTTTAAGATGCAGATAGCTGGGGTATAAAACTGGATATTAAATAATTGAGCATGTGTTATCTAATGTGCCATACACAGGGTTTTGCTTGTAGGCCAGAAAGATTCTGGTCCCATCTGACTAGAGCACATCCTTCCACCAGTTGTTGTGCCTTGCACCAGCCATTCTGTTTTAATAGACATCTGTGTCATTGTAGGTTTGAAGGTGTTCCATAATTGTTCTCTTTCTGAATGGTCCATGAGATGTTTAAAGCTTGGGATATTGTTTATCATCCTAAGTCTGCTTTATTGAGATTAAAGGCAGTTGGTTGCACTGGACTTTATTTAGGAGTGTCAGAATCAAGGAGGCTGAATAGATTTTATTTGTAAAGGAATTTAAAAAAACATGTCATTTCCTTACTCTTCTGAACTGTGTCCTTAGTACTTTTGTTTAACACTTAACATTCCAATAAAATACATTCAAGTGTGTAGTTAAACGTATATGGAAAAGTATAAGGGGTATGAACATTTCTGCAAGACACTAGAATTATGTTTATTGTACTAATTTAGAAAGTGTTAAATCTTGTATCTCTAAGGGTGTTTTTGTATTTAACTTAAGGTTTTATGCTGGACCAGCTATCTTTCAAATAAACGTTTGTGCTATTTTGAAGCTCGTGTCATTTTCATGCCAATTACCTAATCTGAGTCACATTTGGCCCCTTTTTCCTCAGTTATGTCACCTTTTTTCTCGCCGGTTCATTGTGAAACTTACATCTGAGTCATGCCTTATTGATCTGTGGCGGAGTTTAGTCATCCTGAGTCAGTGCCATCTGTCCCTAAAAACTCCTAACTTTTCTTATTTGGGTCAAACCTTTTACAGAATATCTGCACTCATCAAAGTTACATTGGAGAGAAAGAAAAGTTATGTTCCAATTTGGGGTTGAAATGTTCTCAGATCTTCTGCATCGGTTTCGATAAGATCTTCCAGGATGAAGACAGAAAAAATAGTTGACATGAGATTAAACATTTCTCTATGTCCCAATATGGCCTGTGAATTTTCATTGTGTCAAGGCTCAGCCTATTTCCTAATATCCATGATTAATTAAATCAGATTTTCATGAGTACCTTATTTTCAACATATCAGGCTTTACATTTTAGTAAAGCTAACAAATAGGGTTAAAAATGATAGTTGATGGGACATTTGCTTCCTGAGATGTAAATAATCTAAGTTTAATGCAGCCAGGGACAAGTGAAAAGAAGTGAAAGAGCTTTTAAACATAAGTGATGAAACAAGAAGAGAAGAACAGTCCTGAGATTTTTCCAAGGAGGATGAACTGTGAATTGCAAATATTGTTTAACAAATGGTATTTTATTAGAAGAAATCAGCGCACAGTTGGCTAGCTGCAACCAGGAGGATTTTTCTGTGTTTATTTCCTTATCTTCGACCACCTGAGTTATCAGCTATGCTCTGATTTTTCTGACATTTCTCAGACCTGGCTGTCCTCCTGGAGAGGTAACTCTCAACTACATATATACCTGAAAGGGTGTGTTGGGTACTTCGATTGGTGTGTTCTCCGGAGACAAAGACAGGGAAAAAGGAGCAAGAACAGACACAATCCGAGAACTCTGCCAACGCGCATCATCACTTATCTCACACACAGACCTCACAACGGCACGCCAGCCCATTTTCGGGGCGTCACGCACATAACACCTGCCCCCCTACTGCACCAGCCACCCATGACACACACCACCTGCTGCCTGTTCACACTCACACCCCCCCCCCCCCCCCCCCCCCCCACACACACACACACACGCACACACACACACGCACACACACACACTGATGGATTACGACAGGAAGGCACAGACACTTACAAACAACCTGTTAGTTTTGCTCTGTGGGTGAGTACAGCTGAGGTCACAGACTGGTGACAGAAGCAGCTTTTTATTACAGGCATCTTAGAAGCATCAGTATTTACACTGTTGTCATGTGTATCCTAAAAATAGAGTTCTAGATCTTATTCTGTTCCTTTCATTGAATTTTTAGACAGGCATACAAAAAGAAAACTCTGAAATCCAAAGGTTCATATGTAAAGCCATATGAGGATTATTCTGTTTGAGAAGATTTATATTGTTCAATGAGATGCAGTGTTATCTTGGTGAAGCAAAAGTTTTACATCTAGCTTTTCTCATTCACATGTTTGAATTTCAAATGAGAAATTACAGTTTAGTAAAAAAGCATAAGTTTTTAAATGATGATGTGATTTAATAAGGAAAAAGTAACTATACAAACCAACCTGGCCCTGTGGTTAAAATGTAATGGAGAAAACATGTAACAGTATTAAAACTTCCCAGGAGTGGCTGACGTATTCCAAAATTACTCCAAGAGCACATCGATGATTCAATCAAGAGATTAAAAAGAGAACCCAGAACAATATCTCAAGCACTGGAGGCTACACTTGCCTGAGTTAAGGTAAGTGTTCATGATTTAACAATAAGAAAGAGACCCTGTAAAAATGGTATCTACGAGAGATCCACGGCCAAAACCACTGCTGACCAAACAGAACATAAAGACTCATCTAACATTTACACAAAAACATCTAGATAATTTCAAAGATCTTTGGGAAAACATTCTATGGACTGACGAGACAAAAGCTGAACATTTTGTTAGGTGTGTGTCCCATTTTATCTTGTTCAAAAACATCATAAAAGGAAACAAGACAGTGAACATCATGCAAACAGGTAAATGTTGTGGTGCCAGTGTTATAGACTGGGGCTGCTTTGCTGATTCAGGGCCTGCACGACTCACCGTAATTAATGAAGCCAAGAATTCTGGTCTTCAGCTGAGAATTTTCAAGGAGAATGTGTGGACATCGGGTTTTTACCTTAAACTCAAGTCAACTTGGGTTGTTGGGGCCATCCATTTTGGTTGCACATTTTGACATGCGCAGCTCAACAGACGTATCTTACAGGGTTATGCAGCAGGACAATGATCCAAGTAGAAATACACAAAATGAAGATTTTGGAGTGGCCTAGTTAAAGTTTGGACTTAAATCAGATTTAGAGTGGTGACATCCATTTAAATAAGATGTTCATGCTTGACAAATTTATGAAAAACCATAGACTTGTCTACTTTAAAGCATTGAGGTAAATCATATCAACCTTAAAACAAGGGAAGCTCAAATTAACACACCATGACACTGTCAATATTTTTTGAGAAGACTCAAGCAAAATGAAGAACCACTTTGTTTGTGACAAGTCACCCCTTCGCCAGTTCATTCCTCTTGCCATTTTTGTCCCTTCCTAATCCATATTTGATAAATGTAAACAGACCATAGTTTATCTTTAATAGACATACAGTACTGTGCATAGGTTTTAGGCAGGTGTGAAAAAATGCTGTAAACAAAGAAGGCTTCCAAAAATGGAAGTGTTAATCATTTATTTTCATCAATCAACAAAATGCAGTGAATGAACAAAATACAAATCTAAATCAAATCAATATATGGTGTGACCACCCTTTGCCTTCAAAACACCATCAATTCTTCTAGGTTCACTTGCACACAGTTTTTGAAGGAACTCGGCTGGTATTTTGTTCCAAACATCTTGGAGAACTAACCACAGATCTTCTGTGGATGTAGACTTTCTCACATCCTTCTGTCTCTTCATGTAATCCCAGACACACTCCATGATGTTGAGATCAGGGCTCTGTGGGGGTCATACCATCACTTCCAGTAAGTCTTCTCTACGCTGAAGATAGTTCCTAATGACTTTGGCTGTATGTTTGGGTTCACTCATTTAGCATTTTGTAAATTGAAAAAAATAAACAATCATCATTTATAGTTCTGAAATTATCTTTTGTTTACAGCATTTTTTTCCACACCTGCCTAAAACGTTTGCACAGTACTGTATGTAGATGGTCATAAAAATGCTTAACATCTCACAAATAGTTTAATTGAAGATTATTTTTTATTTGTTTTCAGTCTTATTTATGTATGGATCAGTTGACTTTGAAATATGACGGATTATTATTAGTTTATTTCACTAAAATACAATGCTCAAAAAAAAGGGAACACTTAAACAACACAATATAACTCCAAGTAAATCAAACTTCTGTGAAATCAAACTGTCCACTTAGGAAGCAACACTGACTGACAATCAATTTCACTGCTGTTGTGCAAATGTAATAATCAACAGGGGGAAATCTTTGGTGATTAGCAAGACACACTCAATAAAGGAGTGGTTCTGCAGGTGGGGACCACAGACCGCTTCTCAGTATCTATGCTTTCTGGCTGATGTTTTGGTCACTTTTGAATGTTGGTGGTGCTTTCACACTCGTGGTAGCATGAGATGGACTCTACAACCCACACAAGTGGCTCAGATAGTGCAGCTCATCCAGGATGGCACATCAATGTGAGTTGTGGCAAGAAGGTTTGCTGTGTCTGTCAGCGTAGTGTCCAGAGCCTGGAGGCGCTACCAGAAGACAGGCCAGTACACCAGGAGACGTGGAGGAGGCCATAGGAGGGCAACAACCCAGCAGCAGGACCGCTACCTCCGCCTTTGTGCAAGGAGGAACAGGAGGAACACTGCCAGAGCCTTGCAAAATGACCTCCAGCAGGCCACAAATGTGCATGTGTCTGCACAAACGGTTAGAAACCGACTCCATGAGGATGGTATGAGAGCCCGACGTCCACAAATGGGGGTTGTGCTCACAGCCCAACACCGTGCAGGACGCTTGGCATTTGCCATAGAACACCAGGATTGGTAAATTCGCCACTGGCGCCCTGTGGTCTTCACAGATGAAAGCAGGTTCACACTGAGCACATGTGACAGACGTGACAGAGTCTGGAGACACCGTGGAGAGCGATCTGCTGCCTGCAACATCCGTCAGCATGACCAGTTTGGCAGTGGGTCAGTAATGGTGTGGGGTGGCCTTTCTTTGGAGGGCCGCAGGGCCCTCCGTGTGCTCGCCAGAGGTAGCCTGACTGCCATTAGGTACCGAGATGAGATCCTCAGACCCCTTGTGAGACCATATGCTGGTACCGTTGGCCCTGGGTTCCTCCTAATGCAGGACAATGCTAGACCTCATGTGGCTGGAGTGTGTCAGCAGTTCCTGCAAGATGAAGACATTGAAGCTATGGACTGGCCCGCCCGTTCCCCAGACCTGAATCTGACTGAGCACATCTGGGACATCATGTCTCGCTCCATCCACCAACGTCACGTTGCACCACAGACTGTCCAGGAGTTGGCGGATGCTTTAGTCCAAGTCTGGGAGGAGATCCCTCAGGAGACCATCTGCCGTCTCATCAGGAGCATGACCAGGCGTTGTAGGGAGGTCATACAGACACGTGGAGGCCACACACAATACTGAGCCTCATTTTGACTTGTTTTAAGGACATTACATCAAAGTTGGATCAGCCTGTAGTGTGTTTTTCCACTTTACTTTTGTGTGTGACTCCAAATCCAGGCCTCCATTGGTTAATAAATTTGATTTCCATTGATGATTTTTGTGTAATTTTGTTGTCAGCACATTCAACTATGTACATAACCAGGTATTCAGATGAGAATATTTCATTCATGCAGATCTAGGATGTGTTATTTGAGTGTTTCCTTCAATTCTTTGAGCAGTGTAGCTCTAAACGACCGCCTGCTGTTAAATAATATTTATAGGAGCTGTATAACTTGTAGATAGTAGAACATTAAAAATAAAGTGACCAAATAACCAGCACCCAGTCAACATTTAACAAAAGTACAATTTTCACAAAGATGGCCTCACATTTAGGTTCAAACAAGCCCAAATCATTGCCCCTCCACCACCATGCTTAACAGCTGGTGCAGGTACCTCGTATTCGATTAAGTGGCGCTGAGCATTGTACACACTAATTAGGCAAGTGAGCATTTTGACCATATCATTTTAATATGTATTTTCCGAATAAAAGCTATATATACTTGAATGCCTACCTTATGTGATTTTGTGTAATAGGGAAGGGCCTAAGGAGATGAACAACCTATATAAAGATGTGTATAATTATTAGGCAACTTCCATCCTGTGTTAGTCACTAATTTACGATGTCAAAAATGTTAATTTTAAAACTTTGTTTTGCATTTATTAACAGATGAAAAACTATAATTTTTTATTTCATTGCATAATAAATTCTGCACAATAACAGTTGCACAATAAATGTGCATACATAGATAGTCAGTCTGAGATTCGTTAACATTTTAGATTGACTGAGAGCAGTGTAGCTCAAAAATACAACTTGCCTAATAATTGTGACCAAAGTGTGTGTATTATGGTCAAACATCTCTACTTTGTTTTGTCTATTTGAGTGTTGATTGATTATGATGAGTTCAGCTGGAATCAGAAATGTCTACACAGGGCTTAAATTAGGAAAATGCTGTTTGTTCATCACAGTAGGGAGGATAGGTGGAGAGCAAAGTGAAGACTTCAGCAAAGGGTATTTGTATCCTGGAGCAATAAACAAGTGAAAAAGAAACAAACCAAGATGCAAGCAGACATGAATCCAATGAGTAGAACGCTATGACCCGCAGTTCTGCTTCCACTCCGGCATCCGGAGGAAGAAACCTTCCAACTGCTCGTTAACTGCAGTAGCATTGGCAGACGCGCATGTATCTTTCCCATTAATCCATTTGTTAATTACAGAGCAGAAGTAAAATGCAGATCTGCCTCTGCCCGCATTTCTCCTAATGAGCTCCTTCCATTTTTTTCTGCAGCACCCCGTCATCTCAGTTGTCGCCGTCTGCCTTGCTGTCTGATTCTCACCGCACCTGCGTGTGTTTCATTCGAATGCCAGCCGAGTTCAAGGCAAACTGCAAATCTGCGCTGCTCATTACAGCCCTTTTTAATCAGGCTGCCCCCATGAATAAACATTTTTGTCCTTGCACCTGTCAAAGGAGGACAACTTCTGACCATGATTTATTTTGGCTTTGCTAAAGCCAGAATAATAGCCATGCTTTTATAAAGTGCAAATAAAAAGTTAACACACTACAGTTAAATGCCAGGTTTTGTGATGCTACTGATAATTTCAGAATCTTTTCACATTTTATGTGGCCCATGACCTGTACAACTCAGTAGAAAAAGAAACATATTTTTATGGAGGAAACAATACAAAAGAACAAAATAATGTTGCATTAGTTTCAGAATGAACCACCAAGTTCAAACTCAATAACTGACTAATTCCAAATGAGGCTTGGTTTCTTGTGACATGTTCCTGGTGTTACAGCAGAAGCCATAATCATCCAAAGCAATGTAAACCTTTTTGGATTACATTGCCAAAAGGTACCAGACAGGAGAGGGGTACAAAATACTTTCTGAGGCTGTTTAATTTATATACATTGAAACACAGCAAAAAAAGCAACAGTCATCTTCTATTAAAAATAATAGGATACAACAGTGACATTACCGAAAACTGGAAGTCCATCTAAAATTGATGAAGACAAGAGCTGACCGTGTGGAACATTACACAACAATCTCTTGTATTCTTCATATGTCTGAGCCATGACATTATGGGGTGCGGTATGTCAAAATTTGAAAACATTATTTTGGATTATTTAGCCTGTCATAAAAGCGAAAAAGTGGGGGTTCATTTTTCAAAGACATATTTTCACCATGTCATTCATACATTTATAAATAGCATAGATACAAACCAAACATTAATTAAGCGAGCTAAATATTTAGCTCCAAACTACATATTTAGTGCACACACTAAATATTTAATTTGGGGCTAAATATTTAGTTCCACAATAAATATTTAATTTGGAGCTAAACATTTAGTTTCGAGCAAAATATTTAGCTTGCTAATTAAATATTTAGTTTGGAACTGTGACATTTATAAATGTATGAATGACATGGTGAAAATATGACTTTGAAAAATGAACCCCCACTTTTGCTCTTTAATGACAGGTTAAATAACCCAAAATATTGCTGTCAAGTTTTGACTGTGTAATTTTACGAATAGTGCCCTATTTGAAGTAGGCTGGTTTGGCAGAAGTTTTTTACTACAGGAAAAAAACATTCAAATTTGGCTAAATTTTGTAAAAACTCTCCCAAAAGCATGATGGAAAATGTTTTATAGTCTGATAAAATGAAAGTCATACTTTATGGCCATAATGCAAATAATAAAACTGCTCATAACCAAAAGAACACCATGCCCACATTGAAACAAAGTGGTGGCAGTATCATGCTGTGGATGTTGTTTTTCTTTGCTAAAAATGTGGCCTTAGTCAGGGTGGAGGACCTGTATTGAAGATGAGGAGGAACTTCATCTTTTAGCATGACTCACAAAGCATATCTCAGAATCAACAGAGGAATGGTTTCGCCAGAAGAACTGTGAAGTTTTAGACTGGCCTAGCCCAAGTCCAGGACCTGAATCCAAATAAATCTGTGGGGTGATCTGAAGAGGGCTACTCACACGGGGATGACCTCCCAATGTGATCGATTTCAAATGTTTCTGTAAAGAAAAGTTGGCAAATATTACCATGTCAAGATGTGCCATTCAGGCAAACTCCTACCTAAATAGACTGAATTATGTAATCAATCAAAGCACATTCCAAAAATTATTTTAAGTGTGTGTACAATTATTTAACTTTATTTTAGTTAGTTTGTTTGCCCTAAGGATTGCAGTTTGTCACTGGATTTAATTATACAGAGTTAATGTCACATTAAAGATGGAAAACCGTCTTACCCAACATGATACATTTTTTCACATCACAAAAATCTAACAGGGTGTACATGAAACAACGTTTGATTCGATTTGATGACTGTAACATACAGGGGTTAGACAATGAAACTGAAACACCTGTCATTTTAGTGTGGGAGGTTTCATGGCTAAATTGGACCAGCCTGGTAGCCAGTCTTCATTGATTGCACATTGCACCAGTAAGAGCAGAGTGTGAAGGTTCAATTAGCAGGGTAAGAGCACAGTTTTGCTCAAAATATTGAAATGCACACAACATTATGGGTGACATACCAGAGTTCAAAAGAGGACAAATTGTTGGTGCACATCTTGCTGGCGCATCTGTGACCAAGACAACAAGTCTTTGTGATGTATCAAGAGCCACGGTATCCAGGGTAATGTCAGCATACCACCAAAAAGGACGAACCACATCCAACAGGATTAACTGTGGACGCAAGAGGAAGCTGTCTGAAAGGGATGTTCGGGTTCTAACCCGGATTGTATCCAAAAAACATAAAACCAAGGGTCCCCAAATCACGGCAGAATTAAATGTGCACCTCAACTCTCCTGTTTCCACCAGAACTGTCCGTCGGGAGCTCCACAGGGTCAATATACACAGCCGGGCTACTATAGCCAAACCTTTGGTCACTCATGCCAATGTCAAACGTCGGTTTCAATGGTGCAAGGAGCACAAATCTTGGGCTGTGGACAATGTGAAACATGTATTGTTTTCTGATGAGTCCACCTTTACTGTTTTCCCCACATCCGGGAGAGTTATGGTGTGGAGAAGCCCCAAAGAAGCGTACCACCCAGACTGTTGCATGCCCAGAGTGAAGCATGGGGGTGGATCAGTGATGGTTTGGGCTGCCATATCATGGCATTCCCTTGGCCCAATACTTGTGCTAGATGGGCGCGTCATTGCCAAGGACTACCGAACCATTCTTGAGGACCATGTGCATCCAATGGTTCAAACATTGTATCTTGAAGGCTGTGTTGTGTATCAGGATGACAATGCACCAATACACACAGCAAGACTGGTGAAAGATTGGTTTGATGAACATGAAAGTGAAGTTGAACATCTCCCATGGCCTGCACAGTCACCAGATCTAAATATTATTGAGCCACTTTGGGGTGTTTTGGAGGAGCGAGTCAGGAAACGTTTTCCTCCACCAGTATCACGTAGTGACCTGGCCACTATCCTGCAAGAAGAATGGCTTAAAATCCCTCTGACCACTGTGCAGGACTTGTATATGTCATTCCCAAGACGAATTGATGCTGTATTGGCCGCAAAAGGAGGCCCTACACCATACTAATAAATTATTGTGGTCTAAAACCAGGTGTTTCAGTTTCATTGTCCAACCCCTGTACATGTTTCAGTCAGTTCAACATCTGAGCCTCTTACAACTACTGTTCTTTCTTTTTTGTTGCTGAAAGCTTTTATTTAAAGTTTTTCGGTCCCTAAATTGCTAAATCAAAATTTGCATAAGTAATACCCTGCTGGTAGCTCTGTTTCTGCTTTTCTTTGTGCTCTTTTCTGCTTGTCTTTCTCTTCAACATTGTTTTCTTTTATTATCTATGTCTGTAACTTCCACTCTACAATGTAAACATTAAACAAGAATTGAGACACTTAGGTGTAAAAATACCATTCAAACACTTTGCATGACATATTTTCAAATAAAAATTGCAGGCATAAATGTGTTTGCCTTTAGTCTGAATTGGTTTTATCCTGATTCTGAATGAGCAACTGCAGCAGATGCAGCTTATTTGGACATTGACCACAGGGCTCGCTGGATAATAAGGATTGTGTTAGTTAGTTTTTCTTAATCAGAGAGATAATGCATAATGGAGATTAAAAGCTGCAGCACTGATCCGATAGGTCAGTGGCTGTCAGGGCGTGGCTGGGAATGCTTTATAGAGAGTTGTTTACATGCCACATGCTTGCAACTCCTCAGCTTTGGCACATTTTTGATTGAGGGCTCCAAAGTCCTGCTTAGACTGAAGCCAACAGGGAAAAAAAACTGCAGTGAACTACAATACTGATTGTTGCCTCTTCTATTGACAATAGAAGAGAGTTGTATGTATTCAACTACAAGTGAATTCATAATTTGAAACCCATTTCACTTCATCCACTGATCCTCAGTTTAGGGACTGATGACAGACCTTAGATAAAAGTGCTGTTTCTAGATAACTAACATCTCTCTGATCTGGCACCACACTTTAAGTGTCATGACACTGCTTGGGCATGAATGTGTGTGTGTGTGGACTTCAGAGATAATATCAAATACGACAGCTGCTTCATATCAGAGATTTCAGTGTGTATGTAAATGCATAAGGGTACTGTTTGTGCCCTTCAAGTTGTGTGCTTGCAGCAGCATTTGATGTGTTTTGTGGAAATGCTTGTGTGTGTGCGCCACATTAAAGGGTCTCTCATGTTATCTCTCCACGAGAATTAGAGTGCATAAGCTAAGCCTGAGGGCTCTGATTCCCTATATCAAACACTATCAATGATAGCTGGACGCAAACCCTGAGCTCTTTATTAAAGAACCTCTCATATCTAACAGACTGCTGTCTAGCAAAGGTAATGGGCCATAGAAAGCTTGCAGATCTGATGCTGTAAGAATTTAATTTTTTATCTCCCGTGTGCTTTAATGGATATAATTGGGAGTTTATGCTTTATTATTTCAGTCAACAATGGTTGGCTGCAAAACATCCCCATCCATGCAATCAAGACATTTTGGTCCCAAGTGGACCAAAGAAGTTACAACTTCTAACATCAATCTATGTTATTGGTGTTTTAAAAGACACTAATAGTTTTTACAAATCAAATCAAACCACGACAATGGCATCATCATGCTGCATCAGGATGCTTTTCTTTAGACAATGAAGCTGGTTACAGTTAACGGGAAAATGCATGGAGCTAAATTCAGAGCAATTAAAAAGATATGTGATAATACATGCACAGGATTTCTTTTTTTTGGTCAGAATCAATGACATTTGTGAAAAGCAGGTATTCCCAACAGTGTGCTTTAAGGATGAACAGGAACATTTGTGAATTTGAAAAGTGTTATTTGAAGCTGCAATAGAGAGTTCGGAGAAAACCGTGGACTTAGCCTAAGGTTTAAACAAGCACCCCTTACAGGTCCCTTCCCTTTGCGCTCTGCTGTGCTACAACCCTCCCTCCAAAGCGGGGCCTGCCATGAATGCGCAGGCTAGTAAGCAGGTCCGCCGATGACGGCAGATAAACACCTTTGGCACATTCACTGGTAGGGACAAAACATCAACGATATGCTTTACATTGACTATGGCCTGCCCACAACAAAGTTGGTGCTCAAATCATGAGCACAGTGCCATTAGCACAGCTGCAACACACTGGCAATCTTGACAGTGTGGAGGGTGGAGTGTGATCAGTGAGTAAACAAGCGTGATTGACACTGCTAAGCCATTCCTGCTGGCTCTGATTGGTCGTTTCTGACCGGGAATGGTATATTTCTGCAAATGGTGGTAGGACCACTAGGAGGAGCCAGATGAGTTAGATTGTTTCACAGTTTACCTGTCCCATATTCTGTTGTCAGGACATAGTGACAGTTTAAAAAAATATATGTAAAAACTACATTTTTACAAATTTGTTTTTACCTACAGCAGCTTTAAATAATGCAAGCATGTTTTTTACTCACATTACAGTTGTGCTGCTACCATAAGGCTACTATAGGGCTTGGATAAAGCTTTCAAGCTACAGCACTATCAAAAGTGAAGGGTGCAGCAAATCCCCAACACTCCGTCTACTCTGACTAGATAAGAAAAAGAAGGAGATGGCAGACCTCAAACTGATATATCAATAGTTCACCAAAAACAGAAATACCAAAGAGCAAAAACATCTGTCAAGAAGCTCTGTGTGGCAGTCACTGCCCAAAGCGTACACATTTGGGATCCAGACTCATTTAGCTCTTTTGGTAAAGGGTGACTCTTCCTGGAGAGCAGATGCTTTAAGGTGCGCTGACTACAGCTGAGGAACATAGGAGGAAACTGATTCTGGATTTAAACTCCTTCAGGAAAGTGGAGAACATATTTGCTGAATTTGTTTCAGCCTTAAGCTTTCACTGACAAAATCGTTTCTGTCAGGACTGTCTGGAAAGAAATTCTGCACGGTAAATATTTCAGTACTGCTGTAAAACACTGGTTAGCTGTAAACAAAATAGCTCTTATTTTGCGTTTTGTGTTAAGACTATTATAGTCCTTTCCAGCAACAGTTGAGCTGTCAGAGTGACTGATGTGTTTTGGATCGCTCTGACTATATAAAGTCAGCATATAGTGAAAAATGCATCCTGACACACAGAAAGAAATAAGTCAAATGAAATAAATAAATCTTGCATACCTGTTTCTCTAAATTTCACAAAGCAGTTATTCTCCTTTGCACCAATGAGTTATCTCTGTTCTCTGTTTCACCCAGTATGTATGAACTAACTGGGAGCCAGAAGAGTCATATTGCAGCAGAAAAGCATTCTGGAAATGCTCATCCAAAGACAGGCAAAGGCACAGATCATTCAAGCTTATATAAAACATTGTTTTAACGTCACTTTTCCTGCTGAGATATTCCAGCTTCAGCCGAGCGGTCATTAATGGGAACCTGAATGTTTTTCTCCATCTGTATTAGGATTATCTCAGGAAGTGCAGGGCCAGTGATAAATGAACATCCACCTGGGAAATATTGGAGCTGATGGGAGCCATTTTGGCTCCATTATTCTCAATAAATGCCAGGTCAATGTGTCTCCCCCTTCTTCTTGCGGTTCCTCCTACGTCTCATTAAATGGGCCAGGGTGAACAGAGGAGGGGGGACATCATTAGTTTGGAGATGAAAGAGAGGCCCTCACGTCCTGGGAGGAAAGCTGTGACGTTCATCTTGGAATGAGGCTCAGAAGAAATAAAACCCTCTACATTTATTTGAATTGTGTGGAACATGTTTGATGTTCTGAGTAGGATTAGGTAAGTTCCCTATTGAGTGCGGCAACACTCCTTCATGATGGAATTAAGTGATGAGCTTCTTTCACACACTAACAGACTGGTGCAGTGTACATTTTATTAGGCGATTTAATAAGAATTTAATAGGTGACTGTGGCTCAGTAGGAAGAGTAGTCGTCTTGCAATCAGAAGGTTGTGGGTTCGATTCCAGCTTCCTCCTGCCAAATGTCAATGTGCCCCTGGGCAAGGCACTTAACCTCAAGTTGCCTACCAATCTGTGTATTGGTGTAAGAATGTGTGAGCGTTAGTGAGTGCGATTGGGTGAATGTGTCTCTAGTGTAAAGTGCTTTGAGTGGTCTGTATGACTGGAAAAGCGCTATATAAGTTCAGTCCATTTTCCATTCAACCTGTACGTCTCTGTTTACAAGCTTCATTGCAGCTGAGCTTCTTTCCATTGCCTACATGTCAGCGGTAAATTGTTTTTCCTCAACAGTCACTCATGCCAGGAGATTGGAGTCCTGACCCAACGTCTTGAGACTGGTCTCTATCTCATGCCGGCATCTGACAGCTAATAAAGAAAGCATTTGAGGTCTTCATCTCAAGCTTTTCTCTTCTTCTGCCATTTGATTTAGTTTCATCTCCGTCTCCTGGTGCAAGTGTTGCCTGAGATCCGGTGTCTGTCCATCTGTCTACTGGACACATAACTGCTGGCTTGCCAATGGAATGATCTGTCTTGCTAAAGTGTTGGCTAAAGTGTTGGCTATCAAACCGTGTGGTCGGCAAGAGACAGTGTGTGTTATCGGTGCCAGAGCATGTTCAGCTCTACACCTGGAATCTTTCACTCAGTGTTTAGGAGTTGTGTCCAGCCACAATTCTTAAGCTTTAACTCGTATACATATTCATAGATGTGCATGCTCTCTGAAAGCAAATGTGAAGGATGTCATAAGGAAAAACAGATTTTTTTGGGGGGGAAACTCAGTAATTTCTGAAGTTTTCTTAATTGTGGATGTCTTTGTTAATAGTAATGGATGTAAAACATCCATCACTATAAACAAAATTGACATGATTTGTGGTCAAATGTTGCAGAATTGATCGTAAAATAAGCTAGTCTCACGTTGGACTGATAAAGGTTCACTCACCTCATTATACTGAATACCTGGGCTGGCAATATTATATAACCTTTTGGGGGGGCATTCAAAGGTTATATAAAGAGAATTTAATTATAACTGTTCAATGTAAATTTTTATCAGGAACAAATTGTGTTTGATATTAATTGGTACAGTTTAAACGTCTTACATTGCATTAACTTGTGTAATGGCTATTAAGTATGGAAAAGAAAAATAACACAAGAAAAAAACTAACTACAGTGGTCTCACTCTGTCCTGATGCAATAACACACTGTAGATTTTACACCCTTTATATCAATAAACAAGCACGCAAATAAATGGGGATGCAAAAAAGCGACACAAACATCTGGAGTTGTATCAGGACTTGATGTTTTATTAAAAGAGCTTTGTTTCGTTATGTTTAAACCCACTAAAACATTTTTAAATGTGCCGTCATTTTTGAGAGCATAAGAACCAGTGACAACAGCTTTAGAAAACAGCTGATTCCTTTGTTTCTCACAGTTTCAATGATCATTAGAAGGTTTAAACGTCTTTAAATACCCAACTTTTTTTGTTGTTCAGTTGTTAAAGAGCTTAGGAACTACAGGGATTGGACAATGAAACTGAAACACCTGGTTTTAGACCACAATAATTTATTAGTATGGTGTAGGGCCTCCTTTTGCGGCCAATACAGCATCAATTCGTCTTGGGAATGACATATACAAGTCCCGCACAGTGGTCAGAGGGATTTTAAGCCATTCTTCTTGCAGGATAGTGGCCAGGTCACTACGTGATACTGGTGGAGGAAAACGTTTCCTGACTCGCTCCTCCAAAACACCCCAAAGTGGCTCAATAATATTTAGATCTGGTGACTGTGCAGGCCATGGGAGATGTTCAACTTCACTTTCATGTTCATCAAACCAATCTTTCACCAGTCTTGCTGTGTGTATTGGTGCATTGTCATCCTGATACACAACACAGCCTTCAGGATACAATGTTTGAACCATTGGATGCACATGGTCCTCAAGAATGGTTTGGTAGTCCTTGGCAGTGACGTGCCCATCTAGCACAAGTATTGGGCCAAGGGAATGCCATGATATGGCAGCCCAAACCATCACTGATCCACCCCCATGCTTCACTCTGGGCATGCAACAGTCTGGGTGGTACGCTTCTTTGGGGCTTCTCCACACCATAACTCTCCCGGATGTGGGGAAAACAGTAAAGGTGGACTCATCAGAGAACAATACATGTTTCACATTGTCCACAGCCCAAGATTTGCGCTCCTTGCACCATTGAAACCGACGTTTGGCATTGGCATGAGTGACCAAAGGTTTGGCTATAGTAGCCCGGCTGTGTATAGGTCAATAATGGATAATTTTTTCAAAATGATGTTTTGCTAACATTTAGAGAGAAAAGGTTGTTTTCTTGCATTTCTTCCGGACAAGCCATATTTGTTCATTAAACTTTTCTACTTTAGAATGGTGGACTTTAAATACTTTTCAAAATGTATAAAAACTCTTCCAAGATTGAAAGGCAGCAAAAACATTTCTCCAGGGTCATTGCTGATGTCTTTCCATCCTGACATTGTGCTCACACAATGTTCAGATCAGCAAATCTCCAAAACTCCTGGTGTTATAGAGATGGTCACACTTGCTGATGATCAGCTAATCAAGTGCATTTCATCCTGCTACTTTTATCAATCCTATAGAGGTAGCAAGTGTGTAGACATAAAGAAAGTCCAATTTGGACTTTCTTTATGTCTAACAAATAATGACAGTGCTTTTTTTTGTTATATTTGAACAATTGTATGAGTTTTGCATATTTTAATATGCAAAACTCAGGAATTAAGGGACATGCGGCACTGGCGCAGGGGTAGAGCGCGTGGCCCATGTATAGAGAGGCTCTGGCCCTAGACGCAGCTGTCCCGGTTCAAGTCCCGGCCGTGGTGACCTGTGCTGCATGTTTTTCCCTCTCTTCCCCCCATATTCCTACTTTCAAAACAAACAAAAAAGACAAAATAAAAGCCACTAGTTGCGTAAAAGGTGTACTCCCTTTACCATGACTCTAGATAGATGATCATCCCGATCTATTTTATGACTATAGTTTTGAGTTCATCAGAAATAAAAAATATTACCATTCCATAATTTACTGCTTTTTGTTGACAATGGTAATAATTTTGATCTTTAGATTGACATCTAAAAAAATCTGTGAGGCTTTTATCTACAGGTGATTTGGGCTGACAGAATGTTCTGGAAATGGGCTGCAGGCATCCAGTTATTCTCCCACGGCTACATTTTAAACTACTTCTGTGACAGCTACCATCTCCAACATGGCGTGCTCTCATGTTTTGCTTATGTAATGAGCCCCCTCCACCACTGCAGAAATGCAATTATCATTTGGCTGACACAAAAATTTGTTTTCTCGCCTGTGGCCACTTATGCTGCTATTTAGAATTTTCTCAACTTCAGGCGAAGTAGCAGGGGGAAAAAAAAATACAATTTCTGTCTCTCTTTCTCCCATCGCCCTACTTATTTGGAGCTGGAAAAGGAAGCAAGGAGGAGAAAGGATTGTGGTGAAGAGGAAAAGCAGGAGTGAGCGAGGGAAGATGGAAAAAAATAAGTGAGGGAGAGTTTCTGGGAGGATGTGATAATAAGGGCAGTTAATTCAGAAACAGGGTGTGAGAGGCAGAGATTAGCCTACTAGCAGGGTGATGCAGTCCACAGATTTTCTGCTCTGAATGGCTGTCAGTGAGGGCTGAGGGGGGCTGTGAATGGCCTCTGTGCCAAGAAGAGTACAGCAACAATTTTTAATTAAGGAACTATTTGGGTAAATAAGTGTTTTCAGGTCCACTTCTCTGGCAGGCGTAAGCTTACCTTTAGGCTGAGATTAAAAGAAAAAAACCCAGAAAAGAAATAAATCTTAAATAGATATCTCTTAATTTAATTAAAAAATATGTACTACATGCATTAAGAGAGGGACAAATTAATTCGCATTCCAAAGATGTGTACAAACCCTTAAAATAACTTAATCTTTAATGGCACTAGCACAATCTGACACTGAAGAAAAAATAAAAAACATTAAGTTTAGTACATCTATTCTGTGAAGAAAAAAAACCCCATGTTGAGAAATAATTGTTTTTACAAAATCATAAGTGGCACAATGATTATGTACCCCTCACATTAATTTTAAAATAAATGTAACTGACTGTTTTTTTATGTTTAGTTCTAACATTCTTGAGTTGATCAGAGCTTCAAGTAACACTAATTATTAATCCATGACGTTGTTTTCCCTTGGGTGTAAATATGTGACGACAAAGAGGCCCAAACTTTGCTTATTTGTTTGTGTTTTTAGTCTCTGGCCACTAGGTTGGAGAATAACCCTTATAATGCAACAATGAGGAAAACTGTATCAGAGTAAAAAAAAAAAAAGATATTCAAGCCCCTATATAGGTGAGCTGAAGGCCCTAGGAACCCAGTTAGAGTATGTGACATAATTCCTTACAGTTCCTTACATAGCAATAGATTTTAAATTAGAAGGACCTGGTGGAATCTACCAGTGAACTGAAAACTGGTGATCACTTGGCCTTTTAGCAGGATAGTGATACAATTCATGTGGCCAAATCAGAAGTCAACCTTCTTCCACAGCCATCTCAGTTCCTCGTCACAAATCCTATGGAAAACCTGCTGGCTGAGCTGAACAGAGCATAAAAAGAATCCAGGACTGTGGACAATCAAGGGAGATTGTGCAAAAAAGAATGGTCCAAGATCTCTCCATTTTTATGCTCCAACGTTGTATCAATTGTAACAAAAGACAAAATGTTGTTTTGACAAAAAGGGGCCAGTGCAAAGTATTGACACCAGGGGAACCAATACATTTTTACATGTATTTTTTCCCCACTGAATAAATGGACTTAAATAAAAGTTTTTTTTCTACATTTTTCAGTGTTGTAAAATCAACTGGAATAAAGGTTGAATTTAATTCAAGGCTTTTTTACTGAAATTGCTCCCTGTCTGTTTAAATTTATTTAATGCCTAATTTATAGATATTTATAGGATGCCCGATCTGTGTGGCTCATTAGCATGTTTCAAACCCATAACATAAATCACATCAATTCTCAATCATATTTTTTTCCTATTATCTACATTGAACCTCCTGACCTTCACCAGCATTGGAGGGTAAAACTCATGCCTCTCTCCCATTCCTCCACATCCTCCTTTTTCATTCCTTTATCTCCAGCTTGATCCCCCTCTGCGTGGTTGTGCTTATTGTCCCGGGTCCATGCCTAAATGCAGCTCTTTCATCTTTGTTTTTATCTGTCAGATCAGTGAGGCGCTAGTCCTGCTCCTCGCAACTCCTCAACACATAAAGTTAGAAAGTCTCTCAAATCCGAGCAGATCAATGGATAAGGGTTGGCAGGCCTAGCTAATGGAATGCAGCTTCTGCCCTAGATTAGGATGTTTTTTTTTTTTTTTCTTTGGTCGGCTTTCCTCACACCACCATGATGCCACAAGAAACATTGGTTGAGTGCGAGACAGGGAGCGAAGACAGCGGGCTGGTAACTTGCTGAGAAAGGTGAGCAGACTGACAGACAAACAAGACAACTTGCCAACAGAATGACAGTAGGCTTCAGTACAGCTGATAATACAGTTCATTAAAACATTCCAAGATTATTTTTAACACGCATTGTAGCAGGGGCAGCAGAAGCACTTGGAGGGAAGAAACTAAAAAATGTATCTGTCATTTTTGTCCCAAACAGGTTTTTCATTGCTCATTGTCATATCAAGTCAATGTAAGTAGGTCTTCCCAGTGTAAACACTGCAAGCAAATATGGCTTCATTTGCTTGCAGCTGGAATATAATGTTGAAGTTGGTATGTGCTTGATTCGAGAATTCTTAGCACTAAATTAAAACGTTTTTTTTAAGGAGCATGCATTTTAATTAGGTCATGTTAAGCATCATAAATGCATAGAAGGGTCAAATCTAAACCAGTTTGATTTACACTGAACAGGAAGTTTAAGATTTTAGAAATCTTTATTATTTCATGAAAAAAAAAAAAAAACCTTAACTGAACTGCAAAAAGCAGTTGCAGTTGAAACAAGACAGAGTTTGCATACTTCCACAAGTATGCAAACTCTGACGCTACAAAATCGTGATCGGATCATTGCCAAAATTAAATGGATTCCTTCCTGGGCTTACACACACCTCTGGTAAAAAAAAAAGAATGTATGTGTAACTTCCATGAAGTTGCTAACACAAACACACACACACACACACACGCACACACACACACACACACACACACACACACACACACACACACACACACGCACACACACACACACACACACACACACACACGCACACACAGACAAACGGAGGTAATAATGATATCCTGGGGATTATTTGCAATTATGTAAACAAATATAAAACAAAACTTCCTCATTGTAAGCTAACGAATTTGGTCTGCTTCTATCATCTAATGATGCAAAGGGAAGCTACTCTGAGCTGATTAGATATCTCGTCCCACTTCTGCTGAGATGTGACGGGGCATGAAAAAGATCCGACTCATTTTCAGGAAGGCAGCATGTTATGGAGATTACCCGGAGATGAACCGAAAAAGCTGCTCATTGTCACAAGAAAACAGAAAATAGGAGGAACAGGAGCGGGAAAAACATACCAAATAACCAACAGCAAATGCCGTGCTGGTCAGCTCCCAGGATGTGTTTATCTATGACTGTGAATGTTTCAACAGAAAAACAGAATGCTTGGCAGATGAATTCTGCATAGAAAACAATGACAAATGGATGTGCGGCCAAATCTTCAATTACTCCAGAGACGACTAATTGTCTCCGGACTGAAAGCACATGCCGGCCCATAGGTGTTGTTTCCATTTTTCAGCAGGACATCTCAGTCAGACTGAAGCCTGTAGGAGAGAAAGTGAAGCTGTTGATGGTGTGAGTCTGCCACCGAGGCCACGGCGGGGAAGAGCTGGGCACGAGTTACTCCATTGAGCTACTTCTGATTAGATTTTTGCTAAATGGGATTAGAGAAGAACAGTAGCACTGGGCACACTCATGAGAATTGAGCAGAAGAGTGGAAAACACTGACAAAAGAGGGATATCTTTCTTTCACACTATCTCTTTCACTTAATCTTGCTGCTAATAGCATTTTTGGGAATTAGTGGAACAATGAGTGCTGCATCTCCTCATCTTAGGCAAGGCTTTGATGCTCGTATTTGCAGGGCGGAGGTCTGTCTGTCATCCAAAGAGCTCTGAATACAGAAACCAGTTTATGTGATGCAGAATCTCTAAAGTCTTTCCTGTCTCTCCGATTTAGATGTTCTAATCAAGGGACATCAAAATGATAGAGGAAGCAAGAAGTTGAGATTTATCATTTCTATAATACTCAAGGTACTTTGTATATCAAAAACAGGTTTTGAAAGCAAGAACGTATCACTAATGTTTTACTAGAGATTCCACAAACTGATCCATCTGCATTTTTGAGTAAAATCTTTTGGATTGTTTTCTCAGTTTGCTGTTTTAAGGTTCAAATGATCCCTAAAAGTCATAGAGGAGTTAAGTATGCCTGGACCTTGCCTGCTGATGGTGGTCAGAGGGCCCTGTGGCAGCCTGGCTCCAATGTCACCTACCACTGTCAATGTGAATGGATGGATGACTGATTGTGGTGTAAAGAGCTTTGGGGTCCTCGAACTTGATAAAGCGCTATACAAGGGCAGGCTATTTTTTACCACAAAGATTCTGTAATCAGTATAGATCAGCATAGTATTTGACAAGCCAGCATATAGTGTTATATATGCTTTTCTCAATTCTAAGGTAGTGCTAATGCTAAAAAAAACCAATGTAAATTATCCTTTTTTGATGTGTGTGTTTTTCAAAAATAGAACAAGGTTTCATAAATCACAAATTGGGTTTTAAGAATCTCTGTCCAGTATAATTTCTTCAAAACGTCCATTCAAAACAGTAAAACAGCCCTTTAGCTGGCAGGAAGCTTTTAGTTAACGCAGTCAACCTAACAAGGCCATTCAGGAACTACTTCTTTTACTTCAAAATAAGAGTTTTAGGCAGAAATGTGGGGGTTTATCCTAAATGCACTAACCTTAATTTCCAAGGCTCTTCATAATACCTTACACTGACAAATCAACTGGAGAGTGCTAACAAGAGAGGCTTCACTTTAAAATAGAAATATTGTGGCATTTTAATATTAAGAGATCTTGGTATATTCTTAGTTATTACAGACAGTTTTGCAAATGATAAACTGTCTATTTTAGTGTGGCACATAGTGCTGGTGTATTTAAAACTTGCATTTGTTTTGATTTTTTGGACGGAGGTTCAGTAAAGTTATTATCAGCAATAGTTCACTAACCTGTATGGATGATTGGTAGGATGATCATTGTAATCAAATACATAATATTTAATAATCTAAAATGAAATAGGTTATTCATAATGGACCGGTTTCAGCAGAGACACGTGTGTGTGTTGGTGTGAGTTACTGCTAAAACCCTTGGAGTCATTTCTTGCAACACTGTAAAAGAGCTGGAGCTCCCACCGGAAAGCTCCCGCTAATGTCATTTGTCATGAGAATGGTTTTCAGTCCCACTGACCTCAAATTATGGCTCACTGCTCAGTAATTCTAACAATTCCAGCTTCTAATAATTCAAAATGTCTCAAGCTCTTTGCAGTTGGACTGAAAGGTCTGCACTCTGTGATCAAATATGTTGACATCCTAAAGTAAAAATACAACCAAACTACCTGCATGGATACCACTTCTCAAGGAAATTGGGGACAGAAAACTGTATGGTACAAAAGCCACTTGAGTCTTTGATTATCATTTCAATCAAGAAAACTGCTTTTCACAGAGGAGGCTTGCGCTGTCTGACAAATGGTGACAGCAGAGAGAAGACAGAAGATGGAAAAATATTAGACTAAGATAAAAACTGAAACAGAAAAAAATCAGAAATTTGTGGCACAATAATTATTAACACAGAAAGAAACAACATTTTTAATGTAGGTCAAGGGTAGCTGAAATTTTAATGGATAGTACAAAATACAGTCCATGTCTTAAAATCTGACCCCAAAACAGGAAGAGGAGTTTTGGATGGTAGCTTTGAAGGTCTTTACATTGGATCAACTGCCTTCATCTCATACTATTCCTGGGACATTTTTCTGTCACAACAAGCCTTTCTCTGTCCTCTGTCCTTATATGCTTGAATCTTCTGTGAATCTGTATTTGTCCTTTTCTTGCAGCTCCATATTCCACATCATTTCTCTAGTATAGACACTATCCTAACTCTGTACATGTCAAAACCGTCTCCATCTTGTCTCTTCAGGCATGCTTTAGTAATTTTAAACAAGAAGACACAGCTAAAATTAGTCTATGATTATTTGTTGTGGCTGAGGTTTTAATGAAACCCTATGACATTGATTGCACACAATGGGAGGCATTTTGAAGTAATAAATCACCATATTTTCTATACCACGTTTGTTTTTTCAGGAATATCAGACATTACAGAAAAGTCAATTGTAATTGGATATAATTGAATTCGGTTTTATGGCAAAACACAGCATGGAATTGGCCCTGATGAAAGTTACAAATGTTTTTTAATCTTTCACTTTTTCTGAGTATTTTAACAGCATCATCCATGCTCCCTCCTGTATGATGCTCCACAAGGATCAACCTTTTGGCTATGTTTTAACTGTCTTTTAACATCTTACCCAAAAAGCACATAATATAGAAGCTCAGAGTATCATAAGGCTGCTATGCTGATGACACACAGGCGGTCAGCTTCCTACATCTGAATAAGAATAGAAGGACGAAAAATGTTCACTGGATCTCCAGAAGGTGCAGCTCATGTGGCTTGCAGGAATTGCCTCTGGCAAACAACAGAAAATCATAGGCAACAACTCTTAGCTTTTTATTTGTTTATGATTTTAATTCAATAGAAAAATATATTTTATTTATAACTGTTCTTTTTAACATCTCAGACTCATACGTAAGGTCAGGTATTTGCTTTCTTCTAGAGATTTTAAGACTATAATTCATACTTATGTTCCCTCAGGCCCTGCTCCTACGCATTTTATTCAGGCATGATGAAGTCTGAGCTTTCTAATCAGCAGCTGGTGCAGAATGCTTAAAAAAATCCAATCGTATTAATCCTATTTTTACACCTTTAGACTTGCTGCCCGGGAAGTTTAGAATTAAAGATACAAATTTGTGGCTTGTTTTTCAGACATGCAGGGTTGAGTGACATCTGACCTCCGTCATGGAACCATAGGCTGTTAAGTGTACTTTTCCTGGCAGGGCCCCAAGTTATGGAATAAAGTACCTCTACCTTTGCACTTTGCCTTGGCCACTGAATCTTTTAAATAAATGTTTAAAATGTAAAAAAAAAAAAAGTGTTTTCTATCCTTTTGGAAAATGGTGCTTATATTTTGGTAAGCTTCGTGGTTATTGTTTATCTGGGGACTTTTGCCCTATGGTTATTGTTTATCTATTTGTATAACTGTAATAACAAAAACATTTTTCAATAAGGTACAGATGCAGTAAGATGCAGTCAGACAGCACAGTCGTCACCAAGATGGTGAAAAGAGAGCTCATGAATAAATGAAAGAAAGAATATGTGTGTCTAAATTTAAGTTAAAACGCTGACACTTTAGCCTTGGCCATTTAAAACGTGTTTGGTTTGGAAAACAAAAAGGTATTATACAGTGAGGTTATAAGGTTCAGTACGTCGGAGGACATCTATCTCTGGTTTTGAAAGAAAATGGTTCGTAAAAGATAAGAATCTCTGACATGTAACAATTGATAATTCCAATCGAGGCGTTTTAAGCTTAGCAATATTAAATGGACTGCACTTATCACAGGTAAATGATGTGAGTAAAACCAATAATTCAGGAAGGTCAGACTGATACAGTGAAACTTGTGCCCTGTTTCATGTTTGGATGAGGTAGATTCAACACTGATGCAAATATGTATCAGATATGTTTTAATTACTATCTATTTATAGTACTACCAGTGCTCGTTGGCAACCTATAATGAACAACCTTTACTGGAACTCGTCTGAAACTGGTAAAACCAAATCCAAATTTAAATTGCAGTAAGTGTGTTCTGTGGGAGGAGAAATCATTGTCTTTAAGCAAATCTCCAGCAGTGCTATTATTGGAGTCTTTTTAAGTCACTGTAAATAAATGCTATGGAAGGAGTTATTTGTTTTATATGTTACTTTTTTAAATTACTAAAAGTTTCTAATCAAAGTTCTTTTTAGTAATTTATGAGTTCCTATTCGCCTGGGGTGTAAATATTACATGAGGCCCTTTTCTGTTATACATTGACCAGTATACTAAACGAGGGCCAATATTTAGCCTCCAAACTCTACGCCTACCATCACAGTTAGCATGATGGCAAGGGAGGTAAAAAGATCTCTAAAACCCCCTATAAGAGAACTGCAGCAAACAGAGGCATCATACATAGTCCCCATCACAGCTATTGGGTGCGTCCACATGCAAATCAGTTGTTTAGCAGCAATGGTATAAAGGGCCTGTGTCTGTCTTACTATCAGAAACATTTCTCTAACTGGAAATGTGCACTTTGGTCAGGTGAAAATAACATTAAGCCTTTTGGCAACAAACACATAAGGTGGGTTTGACATGAAACAAAGGATATTTATGCAGAAACAAACCTTATGCCCACTGTTAAGCATGGTAGAGGTTTGTTGATGCTGAGGGAATGTTTCACTTTCAACGAATCTAAGAATCTTGTTATAGCACACAGCATCATTTTCAGCACATTAAAAAAAAAGTGGACTCTACTAGTAAACTTAAAATGGGTCACAACTGGTTCTTGCAGAAAGATTGGGATCCAAAACATATCCCCAAAATGACACAGGAATGGTTCACTGGAGACAAAATCAACTTTCTTCCATAGGCATCTTAGTCCCCAAACCTAAATCCTATAGAAATCGTGTTGGCTGGCCTTAAGAGAAGACAATCAGAGAGGCCTCAGGACTCTGGATCTATTGAGATTGTGCAAACAGGAATAATCAAAGATCCCTCTTTCTGTCTGCTCCGAGCTTCAGAAATGTTCTAGGAAAGTAAGTATTTTCCTATTGGGCAAAAGGGGTTGTATAATGTAGTAACATCAGGGGTGTCAGTAATTCTGCCCACAATGATGTTGTTAAAAATAATTGTTAGATTTTTTGCCCACCAAATAAATGAGCTCAAAATTAAAGGTTGCATTTTTCTACATATTTTAGTGCTAGATTATGCTACTGGAATAAAAGATTGGTTTATTTTATGGACTTTTAAACATTTTTTACCAGGTGTGCTAATAAATGTGGGCATCACAGTAGTTTGTTTTTTATGTCAGGACATGGTAATATCTATTTGGATGGCAATGATGGGGATGGAAACATGTCTGCTTCTCTATGTTGTTCGTTTAGAGCCAAACTAAGAGGGGAAAAACGTCCATCAGTGTTGTTTTTGAAGAGTTCTAAGATCAGCATAGTGACACAGGAGAACTGAAAGTAACTAGATTCAGATTTCTGAGCCTCACATAAAGAGTGACTTCCACTGACTGATTGCTGAAATCTGTGCCTGTGACACTTCTGCAATTTCAACTTATGGGCCAACCGTTGGCCAGCTGACAGTGTTAATGTCCTTTAAATGTAGCAGATGTTAACCTTGGCCAAATTTTTAACGTATATGTCTTAATTGGCAGCACAATTTATCCACACAAACTGATATTTTGATTAAAACAATATTCCAAGGTTGACACTAATAATAGAAGTCATTGTATTTTTATGTAATATTGCTAATGGAACTCTGGTTCTCCTCCTTATTCAAAAATCCAAGACATAAATACTTTGAGATGAAGGAAAACCCAGACACTTGTCCAAAAGGGGCTCATTCGTTTTCCGATGGAATCCACAAGGCATTGCAATACATTGTGTTAACCACCCTAAGGGCACCATTTACATTTAAGTGATGACTTGGAAAGGTTACTGATTCACAACTGAATGAATTGTAATAGCCCCACCCTAACCCATCATCCCGATCCACCACCCTTTATTTATCACCATCCTGCAGCATTGATCAGAGTAATTAAAAAGACATCACTGAAATGTCAGTGTGCTGTAGTAAAGCTTATTAACAGCCTGCACATTTTGTGGGAGACCCATCAAAGGAAAGGGGACAGATGTTTGCAAGGGAGCAAGTGGTAGATGTCACTCTGATCATTTAGTTAAAACTTCTTGAGGGCTCTTTGTTGGTTGTTTTGAAAAAGTTTATAAATGAATGGATTGGATTACCTCTGGGGTACTTTTATCCCCTGTGGCTACTTGATCAGACATGCTTTCAGTCAAGGGAAGATGGGATGAAGAGATTGGAATTGAAAGTTGATTTGCATTGGGAAACCAAATTCAAGGCCCTTTCACTTTTCCCAGTCTGTTTAAACAGTCGTACTGTATATCTTATTGGTGAGATATAGAAATGGATCTTCTTCAAAACAAGAATTTGCAGCTCAAAAACACACAGAATTGAGAAAGGAGACGGTATAATATTGGGCCAAAACTGATTATGGTGTAAAGCATTTTGGGGTCCTTGGACTTGATAAAGCGCTATATAGGTGCAGGCCATTTTTACTTATCGATAATAACAAATAGTCACTTCAGTGTGACATTAATATAAAGTTACTCGGTAAGGTAATCTGATGTAACAGATAGCTTGCAATGCAAAATCATCTGGGGCTGGTCTCACAAACAACTGTAACATAACCCAAATTGTTACCTTTGCATGGTACAAAGCAGAATGCAGTTTGTTGGTTTTCTCAATTTAAACTGTGTTCCTTCTCCATGACTATATGCTCTAAAGAAATAATGCTCATTTTAGACATTTTTGCTACATCTATCTTTTCTGGATTTGAAGAAAGCGTATGGTCGTGCCCCCCAGAGGCAACAAACAGCAAAAAATGCAATTAAAAATAGAAAATTTTGCATTTCCTGCCAAATGTGAATGCTGTAAGCTAACTTTTGTTGCTGAAAGCTGGTAGAAAAAAGCTGAAATTGACTGCAGGTAATTTGCTGAAATGTAGTGAATTAGCAGAAACAGAAATGATAAATTCCTTTGCTGAAAACTGGCAAAAATAGGCTAATTAGCAGAAATACCAGAGACATTAGCAACGAAAAACTGTCATCTGATCTGAAATCTATCAGCTAAAAAACAGCTTAACCGTGAGAAGTTGCCTCAAAACTAATTGGTTTTGAAACAGTATTATAACAGCGGTGTATGAGCTAACATTAGCTAGAAAGCTAATGCTAGGTAAAATACTAACATTAGCATGTAGGCTAACACTAACTTGCTCCATTCAATATGTTCATTTAGGCCTATACATGAAAATTAACCTAAATGCTAATGTTAGCTTAAATGCCAACATTAGCATGTGGGCTAACAGTAGCATGTTGGGTAACATTAACTTACTCCAATCAATATGTTCATTTTACCGCTACAAGTGAAAATTAACCTAAATGCGAATGTTGTCGTAAATACTAACATTAGCATGTGGGCTAACGCATGCATGTTGGCTATAATTAACTTAATCCATTTAACATGTTCATTTAGTCCTATAAGTGAAAATAAGCCTAATTGCTAATGTCTTTAGCATTCACACAAATAAAACTTATTGACTGGTAACACTATTGTTGTGGGACTTAAAGTCCCATGTATAAAAGGCCAGAACTCTCAACACTGTGTGCCCAAAACCTATGAATTGTAGAAGACTATGTTCTTGGCAAAAGTGGACTGCACAAAATATTGACAACAACAGATGGTTTAGTAAAAACAAGATGTCTTAATGAATGATGGTTTTTACCAGTAGTGTCAAAAAATATGAAGGGCACGATAAATCTGGTATATAATGAAGGTATTTTATACAACTTTATTTCTGAAGAGAGAAGTGTATTAGAATTGTTTAATTAAAAATACAGATGATGTGGTGGAATAGCACCTATTTTATAAAATACCAAGTGATTATATAGAAAATTTTAGTAAACACTTGGGTAACTCTATGCGATGTCTTTATCTGGCATTTCCAAGCAGAAGAACATTAGTTACTGCACTGAAAGCATTCTTTAACGCAACAAAAGAACATCTTAAAATTTAGCTCACATCAAGCGAAGACTAAATTTAAACCAAAAAAAGGCCTGTTTCTTAACATCCTGCGTCTTTCTCTGCATACATCTGGGAACGTAGATTTCTGCAAAGACGTGCATATTATAGCATGGATATACTTAAGTCTTCATTAAAGCATGCCTTATATCAGGTATGGCACTGGTGAAGTCATTGCCGAGGGTTAATTTATTTATGGCGGGCAACAATGAATTCTTTGTGGCATTTCATCTTCCCATCACTATTAATCTGGCCTCCTGCAGGTTTCTCTGCCAAGCGATCTATACTGCATGGGCTGAGGTTCCTCACAGGCATGTGATCTATAGCAAATTTACAACCTCTCAAGCTTGGGAGGGTAATTGTTCAGTGAGTCTCTCCAAAATTCACTTGAGGTGTTAAAAATGACATGTCTGTCATCCTGTTAGCAGAACCAAAGTTAATTTACTCTACAGCATTTCATCACTGAATAGCAATGTCTTTAGTTTAGTGTCAACAGGATACATGCATGTATGCTCTCCTGTCAGGACCCTAAGAGTAGCAGGATCTTTATTTTACAAGCGTGCATGACACACACAAGAGCACACAATCCCTAAACCAATTTGGGGCACAGGCAGACGAATAAGTCATCTACCCTTCATTGAAAGCAGCTAAAAAGAAAAGGCAGGGATTAACCACAGGCCAATTACAGAGTTGGCTAAACCCCATCTTACTGGAACAACTATGAGGCGGTGCTCAGGCTTTCTGAACATGAAGTAAAATGAACATTTTTAGTGCAACTTGACTAAAAAAAAGAATCAAACTGAGTAAAAAAGGAAACTGGAAAACATGAATTGGCAGACAGAAACCTGTTATGAAAGAAAGTATACCAGGGTTTCATTTGGATATACACTACCCTGTTCAAATGTTTTAGAACGCCTTTCTAATTTAATGGTTTACTTTATGTTTATGACTATTTACATTGTACGTAGATTCTCAGTGAAGGCATCAAAACAAGAAATGAGCACATATGCAATTATGTAGCAAACAAAAAAATTGCAAAATAACTTTAAATATGCTATATTTTAGAATCCTTAAAGTAGCCGTCCTTTGCTGTAATGACTGAAATATTAACCTTTGGCCGTCTCTCAATGAACGTCTGGCTATTTTGTGAAAATCTAAAATACAAAAAGGTTTAGAGTTATTTTACACTTTTTGTTTACCACATAATTTCAATTGTGTTCATTCACAGGTTTGTTGTCTCTGGTGAGAATTTACAATTTAAATAGTCATGAAAATAAAGAGATCCATTAAGTGAGAGTGGTGTTCTAAAACTTTTGACCGGTTGTCAGATAACTGCTGACGTATGATGTGTGCAGATAAAATACATATAAGTTTACACTGCAATAAATGTTTTGGACAGGTGTTAACAGTCCAATGGCGCTGGAAGACAGCCATTTGTGGTACTGCTCAAAATCCAATCTGTAACATTTTACCCAAATAGGATGGCCAATGTTTCAGAAACGTGTCGTCTGATCGAGTAAAAACTATTTATTGAAGTTGTAAACTATATTGATGAAAACATATTAGGATGCAATGCAGCCTGAAACAAGTGAAAATAACACGCTAATGTTAGCATGATAAAGCCAAATATTGAGATTTTCAGACTAAGTAACAAACGTCCAAGCACAATTATTCCCCCGACATCCAGACTATTAAAGCTACAGTAGGGGCTTCTGAAAAAACTGTGGATTTAGCATACATTTTGAACAAACACACCTTACAGGTCCCTCCCCCTTGCTCCCTGCTGTGCTACAGCCCTCCCTCCAGAGTGGAGCTTGCCATGAACGCGGAAGCTAGTAAACAGGGCCACCGATGATGGCGAATAAACAGCTATGGCACATTCACTGGTATTGATGAAACATCTATGATATGCTTTATATGGACTATGGCCTGTCCATACTTTGACTACAAACTTGGTTCTCAAATCATTAGCACAGAGAATAGCACAGCTGCAGCACACCAGCAATCTTGAGCGACGGTAGGGGGGGACAGATGGAATGTGTTAGCAACATTCCTCCTGGCTCTGATTGGTTGTTTCTGACCACAAATGGTGTATTTCTTCAAATGGCAGTAGGACCACTGGGAGAAGCCAGAGGAGCTTGATTTTGTTCACACATAATCTGTCTCATAATGTACTGTGAGGACATGGTGGCACTTCTTTAACAAATAAGTAAAAATTGTTTTACAAAAGTTACCTACTGCAGCTTTAAGTGGATCTCCTCATTAGCCTAAACACCTAAACTAAAAGTTTCTGTTAAAATTTTTTATTGAAACTAAATTTAAACCCATAATTGTACAGAATAACAAAAACGTTTAACAAGTGTTCCCCTTTGTGTTGCTCAGTTTGAGCTCCAGCATATCTAGATGACTAAGTGCACTGAATTGCTGTCATGTTAATTGTTGGTCAGCTATTTGTGTTCACACCTAAACACCTGTACCTAAAAAAGTCGCTAGTGTGTGTATATCAAGTGACTAACATTACAAACACATCCTTTGTTTTCCTCATAGATCTATACTGTTTGTCAAGTTCATGATGAATGATTATCACAAAAATGCACATAACAGCATTAACATTAGAGAATTGTTTATGTTATTGATTAATGATCATACAAATAATTAATATAATAGGCTGGAACAGATGAACAATATCCAAGAGAAAAGTAAAAGTAACCAATATAAGGTCTAAGAAGTGTGGAGAAAATGTATTGGTGTGACTAAAGGCAGCTCGTGTTTATCTTGACAGTGATATGGAGCCAATGGCTGTACAAAACTGTGACCTCAGCTAATGCTAACACATGTTGAGTGACACAAACAGGGTGAGAGAGACTGAGGACAAGGCCACGCTGGAAGACACAGTTTGTTATGTATCCAAGTGACACGAGGGTCAACAATAATTGGTGAGAAGAAGATGCTGATGTGGGCTGTGTGGGGGTTTCTTTCTTACTGCTTATTTCTATAACACATAGCATATTCCAACACTCTGTGACTAGTGAAATCATACTATAGTCAAAGGCAGGTAATGCCCTTGCTTTGACAGTCTGCTCAGCTCATATAGGTTTGCAAGCTAGAGATAAATGGATAAAACAAGAATCTATTTGGATGGTTGCCCTTCTTAACTGCTTATGTGGGAAAAAAGAAAACAAAAAAAACGTTGCTGGTAGTGGTCGGATCCCAGGATGGTGGGGAGGCTCCCTCCTCCTGATCGCACAAGCAGCCCCTCAAACTGTCAGTCTGACCAGGTAAGGGTGTTCATTGTGTTATTTTTGGTTGCTAAGAAAAAACTAAGAAATCTGATTAGTTTTTTTTATTTTCTACCACAACTTTTATGTAGTTTTGCATCAAGTATACAGTGCCTTGCAGAAGTATTCACATCCCTTTTAACATTTCCACATTTTGTTACATTATAACTTTACTATACTTTAATGTGATTTTATGTAATTTACAAATAAAAATGTGAAAAAGGTGGCATTTATTTGTATTTATCTCCCTTTACTCTGATAGCCCTAAATATGATCCAGGGGAACCTCTGTGTGATTTAATCTGGGTACAAATGTAACTATGAAGACCCTCAGATGATTATTACGGAACGTATTAATGAACAGACAGCATCTTGGAGGCCAAGGAACATGGTAGACAGGTCATGGATGGAGACCTGAGTAGAGATGATGTTTAATTCATCCTCCTTTGACATTTTTGTACATCTGTACCTGTTCTAGTACCAACCTCTTCTTTTCATGTTACCTTGGATTTTTGTTTTATGCAACAACTTGGATTTTGTTTTTGCTTCAGCACCTTTTTTTGGTGTTTCTGTTATCTTCTGATCTTTTGCTTTGCCAACTCCTACACGATGGCTATGCATTCAGCTATTTTTGCCTCAGGAGAATGAACAAGGTCAATACTTGCTGAGATGAAAAACTATATCATCCTCTTGGAGCGGAATTCCTCAAGACCTCTCACCACTTTTGTCATGTATAAAGCCAAGGTCTTCTTCCAGGAGTCTTAGTTTAAATTGGTAATAGAAACCAATAGAAACAGGTTATTAGGCTGCCAACAAAAATAACAATGTTCCATTCACATATTACTACTGTATAATTAAACTAAACAGAACCACAGGTGCTGTAAAGTTTTTCCTCATGCCTTGTGTATATTCGTTTTCATATATCCAACCTGATCATTGGTGGTTAAGTTCTGGCTTTCAAAGGCAAACATTGTTAAAATAACTGCTACTCTTTCAATTTAACCTCAGATTTAGAGGCTACCCTGCAGCAACCACTCTCCATGTTCCAGGAGCTTCCAGATTTACACATTAAAGACCAGTAGTGCCTTGCCAGCTGTCTGCTCGACACTTTAAATCATCGGGCCAGATGTGCAGCTAATTGTCTATGTAAGCATGGAATCTCAACATCCAGCCGTGACAGCCTCCAGCATGAAGAGATTTATGAAGCATGTGTCTCCCTGCATGTTTGCATCCGCATGTGAGATGTTTAAAGTGTGAAAACTTTCCTCTCCGCTTCTCTTCTACACCTTTCGACCCCAGGGATGTCCCTGTCAACAGTGATCCAAGTCTGGGGATGTACTGATGTCACTGCTGAGCTGTTTGTGCTGCAGACATGCCAGGGAGGCGTGATAGTAGTTGCCTTCAGCCAATCTGTGGTGGTAAAGGTGCGGCAGGATATCTCACACACAGCTGCAAACCTGGCAGGGGGGCAGCAGGGCTAAAAGACAGCACCCCTGACATCTGCCCTTGAGAAGGCTCACTGATCTGGGCCTTGTTAAAACAGGGGGGGGGGGGGGGGGGGGGGGGGGGGGGGGGGGGGGGGGGGGGGGGGGGTCAGAGAAGCTCTTGGGTGTTCTCCTTTTCCATGTTACCAGCATCATTAAGGCCAGGAGGAGCCTGTTGTTTACTCATTCTATTCACTAACAATCTGCTTCTTTTAGAACACAGACTGCTGTGTGCCATTACATCTGTTGATTGGCTCACCCCCTGCTTTTGATCAAGTGGATCCAGTGAAAGGCACCCCTGATGCCCAATATTTCTGCTGCATGACTGTCACTGTAAACAGCTCTGGGACTTTGATGTAAGAGTTAGCTGTTAATCCATCAGGCAAATGGTATCCTTGGGCTTGACTACTGCCTTTTCTCTAATTATTGAGACTGTCAGCTTTGATAACTTTGTCCTATTTGTCACATATGTAGTATATGTTGGCTGACTGAGCAAGGATTGTATGGTAATATAAACCTGTGAGCAAGTGGACCACACGAGACTTGAAAGACCTTCATTTGTCAACAGAAATGATTGTGGCCTGTCTGCTTGTCTATTTCTTACAGCTCCAACTGCAGAAGGTCTAATGTCAACCATACAAACCGAGACGGTGTTTCTCTTCATGTTACACCACACATACGTCATGTTAGATAAGTCATTAGCAAGACAAGGTAAGATGACACCCAACCTGGTCACCATGTCAGGATGTTCAACTCGGTAGAATCACTGGGAGAACATAATTTTCATCTGTGTATTAATCAAACTGGCATGTGGACTCAGCTAATTGCTAAGGGAAACTGTCCAACTAGCAAGCAGCATTTTTTTTCTATCTTCGATTGGTTCAAAAATGAACAGCATGACAGTTACTGACTTAGCCTCCATTAAGTAGGAAAGATCCATGTGTCCAAAGTGCACTGTATAATAGTCTGCGTTGGTCGACTCTTTGACATGTAAGTGAATTCATGCCTAGGAAGTCACTCCCCCTGTTAAGTTTCCAGTAAGTGTGGAGAAGCTGAGCTGCTCCTTGCATTACATTTGAAAATCTTTCCCTGATTCCCTCCTAAATCAGTCTAACACAAGAATATTATTAGTGTTTTTCTTTTTAGTGAAATGCACAGCTTCCAGAACAAACACCCCTCAGCATCAGCAACCATGTTGTAGAGAGAGTAGATAGCATCAGTCTGTCCAGATCTCTGATAATCTTACCTGGTCAAAGAACTATACTGAGACAGTGATATGGGCCAATCAGAGACAGTACTTTCTGAGGAAACCGAAACAAGCATCATTCCCTACCAGCATCCACACAGCATTGTATCCCTATCCCCTGTCCAGGATCTGTTTTAGGGCTGCAAGAACAGGACCTTGAAGATTGTCATTGACAACAACTCGCATTCTCCCAAATCCCTGTTTTTTTTAACAAATCAGTTCCAGAGCTAGTGGTGGGTTTTAATCCTGAGCTGTCTCTCCTCTTCTCTACCCTCCTGTCACTACCAAGTGACCCAGCATGGAAGTCTACCTCCAGTAAAAAGGGTCTTTGCATTTTGTTACAGATCTAACTTTCTGTGGACCTGTTTTTCCATGGCTGGAGCCTCATTTCCCAACTCAGCAACTGAAGTAGAAGTTGGCCAAAGCTCCTGTAGGGGAAACAATTTTCTGCTGAGCATCAATGGATTTTCTCCACAGTGGAAACTCTTACAAAAAAACATCCAAAAAAACAAACACTGCCAGTGTAAACGAAAGTTAACAAAAAATAAGATCCGAGGGGAAATTAGTTTTGGCCTCTTTGTCCAGACATGCCAACATTTTGACAGCAAAATCATATAGACACAGAGACACTATTTATCAGAAGACCAGGTTTTTCAGATTACCATGAAATGGCAAATGGGTGATTTGCATATTTTTTTTCCAGTTTTTATTTTTTCTGCACAATTTATCATCTTTTCAATAAAAGATGTGACATTTTCTTTCTGTTTGTTTGCACCAACAGCCTCGCAGTCTCAGATATAAAGGCATTTAATTAGCATAGTACTCTGAAGCCTGACTCAGTGTACATACAAGCACTGACTCAGCAGAGGGGGTGTACGAGAGAAAAAGCCAACAAAAATTGAGAAAACCCAAAAACAAACAGCTCACCAAACGGTCTGCCAAATTCAAATTTTAAAAAGAAGTTTCCAACAAACACTAGTGTCTGTGCTGCTTGATGAAATGAGAGCTCATGATTTATTTGCAGTTTATTATCATCTCTTTCTGCCTTTCCATCCCTTCCTCCTAGCAGAGCAGCTTGTAATTTGCTCTACAGGGGCCGCTGATTGTTGTGTCTGATTGTCCCATTCCCAACCGGATGAACCTATGAAGCAGCACCGTGCAAAACTCCTGATAGCAGCCACCAGTAAATAAATGATGAACTTCCTTCTCCTCCTAGACAGTGCAGGAAAAATACGATGACACCAATCCTTCACTCACTCACAAGAGGTTGCTCCCTTGTGATTTCAGAAATAGAATGTGTATAACACCGCAGCTCAGGAAGACTAATGGAGACCGAGATGTGTTGGGATTTATGACTGAATATTCACAGTGTGGCACAGATTTTATTCCTTTTATTTGTTTTGTTTTGCAGCTCATAAATGCATGCCAAAAGGAAAGATCATTTTCTTCCTTCAGTAGTTGATATGCACAAAGATTGGGGGCTTAAGTAAACAAGAGCCTTTGTTAAGAGATGATATTTGTTGCTTTAGCAACAGTTTTAGCTGTTTGTGTATTATATCCAAATTGACCCTTATCTCAGGAGGAGGAGTGAGACATTAAATAGCTGCTGCGGTTATTTAAAGTGAATAAGGCATATTCTTTCCCCCACTCTTTCTCTGTTTCATCTCTGATCACATTCAAAGCAAATTTTGGTGACACAAAAGACCCCAAAGAGACTTTGGATGATGAATATAAACTGTGCTGCAAACTGACAGGCTGGCAGACTGTTGACGAGAAGGGGGATCAAGGGGTGTTTGGATGGGAACAGAAAGCTGTTTAAAGATTTATGGGAAGGCAACAACACAGATGCACTGTATTATGACAACTGAACCTGTAGTTTTTACTATGAGCACTGTATATGTGCTTAGGATTAGAGAAAAGCTAAAGTGCAGGTCTCTTGTTACATATTTTTATCTAAACACAAGACATTTTTCGTCTTCTTTATATCCCGCTCTCAGTCCACACCTGTCTCTGGCTCAGCCATCACAATCTGTTCAAAATGTGCTGAAAAATGGTCTTTATAGCAGAGTTACCAAAGAATCACAGCAGTTGCAACCACTGAATCCTATTTGCACCTTATCAGCTGAGTGATGGAAGATTCAGCAGTGAGCTTCCACAGGATGGCCTCTACATCAGGTCTGCTCAGACCTCAGGTGCCCATCGTGCTTTGGTTATCGCCAGTCTGACAACAGGATTTCATCTCTTTGGGAATAAAAGAGAGCGACCAGACAGTCGACTTCTCTTGCAGCTCGGGGAGCTAAGACCTCAGTCACCCATATCAGTAAGGATGGATAACGGGTGAATTACTCCTCAGCCATAAAGGAGAGGAAATTGAAAAGAGAGAAGACTGTGAGAGCAGGGTACAGCAGAAATTTCAGAGGATATTTCCATTTTTGTGCTTTAAACATTGTTCCATTTGGAAGCTGGTTATAGGAATAAGCATGAGTATCTGTTGTAATTTTGGAGAAGCAAAGAATCTTAAATGCAGAGTTCAGTATTGCTGAAGGGAGAATCTGTTAAAATATGGACATTTATTATCTTACCTTATCTTATTATCTTATCTTAAATAACACACATCTTGGTTTACTACAGCATTACTCAATAAATTAGAAGATACGTTCCTATTAGGGATTGTTGGTCATATTAAACATAGATTGAAGATTTAAGCAGGTGTTAAACATAATTTTAATTAAGCTGATATTTGTGTATTTAACATGTATTTTTATTGGTCTGATATAATATTCTAATCCTAAGATCCTAAGATCCAGGGTCTGGGGCAATGGTGGTATGGGTTCGAACCAGTGGGTTTCCGGTTCGCATCCCCGCTCTGTCCGTCTCAGTCGTTGTGTCCTTGGGCAAGGGACTTCACCAGCCTTGCCTGCTGATGGTGGTCAGAAGGCTCAGTGACGGCAATTGTATGGCAGTCTCACTTCTGTCAGTTTGCCCCAGGGGGCAGATGTGGCTACAATGTACAGCTCTTTGGGGTCCTCAGGTTATAAGGTGCTATACAAGTGCAGGCCATTTACCATTTAAATGTGCTATTTTCATTGGCTGTAAGCAGAAAATCATCACAATTAATACAAATAAAGAATTAAAAACATCTGTAGATGCAGTCTGTAGAATTATTATTCTATATGTGCTTTTTGTGAATTGAGTTACTGAAATAAATGAATGTTCAATAATATTCTAATATACTGAATATGACTATATTTACTGTATCTAAACTAGCTGGTCTTGGAGGCTAAAGGTATTATCTAGTCCAAGTAGGCCCAAGACTAAGGCGGACCTTAAACATCCTCAAACAACTTCAATTGGAAAATGGTCATAGCAGTTTAAAAAAACATTATTTTATGAATATTGTTTTTGGGCTCTTGGGGAGAATGGTAGAATGAAGGAGAGAATGAAGCGGAAGATTGACAGACAAATCAGTGCGCCTGTCGCAGAATTGAGGACACTGTCCCGGTCCGTTGTGGTGAAGAGAGAGTTAAGCCGAAAGGCGAAGCTCCACAGGGTGGCCAGGCACTACCTAAGAGATAGGGTGAGGAGTTTGGCCATCTGGGAGGAGCACAGAGTAGACCCTCTGCTCCTCCACATCAAGAGGAGTCATTTGAGGTGGCTCAGGCATCTGTTTTGGGTGCCTCCTGGACGCTCCCCCTGGGAGGGGTTCCAGGCACTCCCCACTGGTAGTAAGCCCAAGGGACGGCCCAGGAAACACTGGACGGACTATGTCTCTCGGATGGCCTGGGAACGTCTCAGGCTTCCCCCAGAGGAGGTGTCTGGGGAGAGGGAAGTCTGGGCGTCTCTGCTTAGTCTGCTGCCCCCGCAACCCGGTCCCGCATAAGTGGAAGACAACGAGTGCGAGTATTTTATGAATGATGAAACTGTGGAAGGTTGGAATTCTCAAGCTCAAAATTTGCTTTTATCTAAAGGACCAACTAATCTGGGTTTTTACGAATTGAAGACACCAAGAGAGTTATCCGCTGCTGTTAAATTATATAGGTAAAACAGAACCTCACTCCACAAATCATTAACTAACCCTTTTAGCTACCAATCCAGAGAAGGCAATCGTCTTCAAAAACACAGAAGTTCATTCAATAAATTATAAGTGAAAATAAAACACAGTCATTGAGTAATATAGCTTTAAACTACTGAAAGAACAGTGGATTGTGCATGCAGATGTTCCTGTCTGTTCAGTGATGGAGTCATGCAACTTTAAGGTCATATGACAACCCTTAGGAAATTACACAAACATCTAGGCCATCACAAAAATGTTTCTTAAAACACTGACATCCTCTTTTCTTCCTCAGACGGATGTTGTGAGGAAGAGATTTTACAGACACTTAATGAGAACACTTTCACTCTGCAAAAAGAATTTCAATTTTAAAAAAGTCATGTTCTTATCTTTTCTCTCCACCGGTTTCTGAGCAAATTCAAGCTGACGGTTCCAGACAGTCATTCCTAATGACATTCAATTCAGCACAACAAAACCACTGAATTATGAAGTTGTTCTTCCTGGTGTATGAACTGAAGGATAATTGATGGACTCTCAATGTTGAGAGTGGCGAGTGAGAAAAGATGCATTCATCACTGGTGCCTGGAGTACATCACCAAGGGCTTGGAAACATAGACGAAAACGTTATGCATGGATGAGCAGATATAAACATCATTTCCAACTCTCTCTACCCACAAGACATTCATTTCTGTTTCTTCTTTTACTCTCTGTTGTCCGTCCATTTTTCTAATTTCTTTCTCTGTTCCCTGCCGCATTTCAGTTTCTTACTTTGGTTTACTCTGCTCATCATTTTCAGCACAGTTAGAAAGTCCACACAGAAATTGGTCAGTAAAATGAAACAGAATTTACAATACACTCACCAAACACTTTAAGTACACCTTGCTTGTATCAAATTTGACTGCCATTTGTCTTCAGAATTACTCTAATTCTAGTTGTATAAATTCAACAAGATTTGTCTGTTGTAGCTCTATGATGTGAATCTCTCCATCAGGTGCTCTGTTGGATTAAGATCCAGGGACTGGGGAGGCTATTGGAGTACGGTGAGTTCATTTTTATGCTCAACTAACCAGTTTGGGGTGATTTGAGCTGGTTGTGGTAGCTGTCTGTTGGTTACCAGGGACTGTCTCTGGATCTCAGTAATTTGGATGATATTCTTGTCCTGTGTTGCTGATCTTGTGGAGCCTTTGTGTCCTGGGACGTTCACTCTATGTGGTGTGACGATTCAGGTAGAAGGTGTGGGTGTGTGTTGAAGAGCAGGAGAGGTTCAGAATGGGCCATGGGTGTTTGGGGGCTGCTGATTTGCTTGTTGGCATTTTATCCTGTGCCAGTGATTTTGGCCAAAGAGGTTTACGGCCTATAGATACAGGTTGTGATCATTAAGTCAAACACCAACCAACCAGGTGTATTAAACAACTCAAAAATCATAATTTGTCCACTTTTATGATGGATGAAAGAAAGATGAAGCTGCAGAAGCAATTCATAAAAAACAGTGGAACTGAGGTGAAGACCTTGTTAATTATTTCAAAATTATAAAAATGACGCCTCTGTTGCATAAAAAACCTGTCACTTCAACATAAAAATAGAGTTCATTAGTCAGAATTAGTCAGTGTCAACGAATAAGAATGCAGATAATTTCTGATGAGGAGTTTTGGACAGTATTGTGTTCAACGAAGTCAGAATTGGATTAAATAAATGGCTTTTCCTCCCAGGCCTATTGCTTATTGCATTGAGAGGAGGCAGGCTTGGCTAAAGTGCATCCGGAGGGAGCTGAGGGCTGGATGTACAGCAGTGACATTTGGAGAGGACTGCACAGTGGCTCCATCCTTGGGGCCCGCTACTAAAGACAAGGCAGACTAGATAAATGTACTTTTCCTTTTTTCACCATCTTATTTCTGGCTATTAACTTTCTTTCTGCCTTCTCTGTCTCTTTGAAACGTTTTTCTTTTAGGCTGAGGTCTTGGAAGATGGGGTCATCCTGTGTGCACATCTATTTTCTCTTTGTTTCCGACTGATTTATCTAAACTTATTGTGAACTACAGCTGTATTTCTCACTCTTATTGGGTCAAAGCTGCGAAACAAGAAATGCATCTTAGATAACATAAATGCCAAAGACAACAGAGCTAACAGCAATGCTAAGACATCAGTCTTGCAGGATGAATTAAAATAAAACATTGACTTCATTTTTGCACTAAAGACTATGAAGACAGGCAGACGAGGTGAACAAAGTCTTTCTACTTTCCTGTGTGATCAGGCCGGTCTAAAACAACACAGACGGGCCTCTTCTTTGACCTTAACAGAATATTGATCAGGAAACGTCATCGGCTACTTTCCTTTTCCAGTCACACAGATAACGGATGCCACAGTACAGTGACTTAAAATCACTAAAGATAATAGAGAGAATCTTGTTAGGTAAACAATTACATGTATATGGACTCAGTGTCAACACGACCATGCTGACTGTTTCAGTGCATTTTTACAGATAAAGACTGAATGACCTGTGAACAGCTTAATAACGCTAAACTATTTTCAGAAACTTCCAATGGCCGACAAGCAACAGAAATAGGAACATAATATACCAGCTTTATTCAGTACGTAGTTTATTATTGATTTACACTAAAGATCCCACCACTTCCATAGAAAATTCAATTTAAAAAGTTTATATTTTTGTTCTACTGTGACTGACTCCTTTTCTGTGGTAAGGCCTAAGCTGCTAAATCACAGAGATCAGTCACAGTGCAGTGCCGATGAACTGTTATCATCTAATAAAGCTTGTTAATAATAATTTGTAATTTTTGTATGAATGTTTATTATTAACACTGTGGGTATAACAATACATCTAGCTCACAAGATGAGATGATACATGATTGTTCAAGAAGGTAAGACATTGGGGAAAACTAAGAACAAATAAAGGTTTTCACAAACGTCATGAACTTAAAGAATCTGCAATCAAGTTCTTTAAAACACAATATTCCAGTTTTGCTTTAACCAGTCTGCAAAAAGTGTTATGCCTTTTCCTGTCCAGTTTTAAGGTGCTACATTAAAAGTACTTCTTTATGTGTTTTCACAAATAGAATGTATGTTTAATTCTGTTCAGTATAGAACTTTCCTATTCAAGTTTGAACAGAGATCCTCAAATGCCACCCTGATTCCTAAAAATCAACCACAAAATACCGCAGATGGTTCACCTCTGTTTTGTTTTTCTACAGCACACCTGAACTTGTACTATACCAACAAAAAGACAAAAGATAAAAGTACAGGGTTTTTCAGTGCTGATATGATGCCTAAAGAAGTACCGAGGTGCAGCCCACCAAAATCTACCCCCCCCCAAACCATTCTGGTTCAAGACTTCTTTAAATGATTTGCTCCCCTGCTCCTATTGTGTACCTAACACCTTAACCCTCAAGTAACCCTATTGTGGGGAACGTGTATAAGGGGTGCCGTGTTCTGTCTTTTCAATTAACGTTAGTTGTGGCCTTTAACCCACATTAGAAACATTGTTTTCAAGTGCACCAAGACAGCACAGATTACTGGACTCCAGGTTTGGATAGTTTTGTCAGAAACATCCACTCTTCTGAATAGGAAAAATTGAAAAAGAATCATTCAGCCCCGCACCTTTTAGTATTGGCAGCCGACCAGATGCTGCCAATGATGTCAGTGGCTTGTTAGTAAATAGAAGGGTAATATCTTTTGATGTGCGTCTCTAAGACGTTAAATTATAAGTGGTATATCATTCCTTTTGCTGTCTTGAACCAGAAGAGAACTTGGATTACCTTTGTTAGTTTGAGGCCAACAAGAAGTCATGTCATGAGTGCACCGAAATGGACTTTGGTCTGTAAGGAGAGGTGTGGAGAGTCAGCGGATAGCTATGTGTTGTAGATTTACAGTTAGCTGCCTGATGAGCAGTCTTTACCAATTAACTCAGTCAAATAGAAGCTGTCAACAGGAGAGCCAAGACCTAGGGCTCAAGCCCAAAGCACACACGTTGATATCCAGGGCTCATAATAATAGCTTAAACCAATACGGCAACTGGAGAGAGTTAAATGAGAGAGACTTTACTCTGACAAGAAATATTGTTGTCTTTTAATATAGGAAAATCTCAACACACACTGCTGATCATTACCATTCTTAGCTGATTATCTGCTTGAATTGCTTTAGTTCTGTGCTATCAAGCTCTGCGTTCTATCAGTATCAGAGGCCATGTGAATGCATGCTTTCCCTTATTCTGCTGTTGCACCACTGACAAGATAAATGATGAGGTCAGTTACATCAACAAAGCCACAGTGTGAAGTGCAGGTTGTCGCATCACTTGCTGATAGTGCTGAGCTTTTTCCCATTAAAACATCCAGGCAGTTGACAGGTACCATCCAATTCAGTGCTTTGAAGTGGTCATCACATGGTAAAGGCTGTGTACTGTGAATCAGGTCTCCCAGGGAACAATTATAGTTATGCTTGTACAGCTCTCCACCCCCACCATCAGTCAAGAGGATTCATGATGTGACAGGGTTGATTTTGGGGTAGTGTTCGAATCCAAGTTAGGGTGGAATTGTTCTTTGCAAAGTAAGCCACCTAACATGAAACCTTTAAAACCTGAATGTGCCCCCTGCCCACCACCAACTCTCGGCCTGCATCTTCCCTTCTCGCAGGGGCAATAAATTAGTAATGTGAAAGGGAAGGATTAATCGATACACTGTCAGGCTCCCACCGGCTGAGGAAAGAGACCCTGTCAAACCCACCAGGACCCGATCTCATTACAAACGGCAGCCCACTCTCCCCTTTGAGAGGCAGCTGCATTCATCAAAGCAGTGCGTGTGTGTGTGTGTCTCTCTCTTCCGCTACTATTCTGTGTTCCATCCCTCCCTGCATGTTTGCCTTTTTCCTCTCTGACAAGATGAAGGAAAGCTGGCTGCAGAAGTGACACCCATTTAATTAAGAAAGTATGGGGGAGGAAAGACAGCTATAAATAGGGGAATAACTAAGTGTACAAGAGAAACTGTAACTTGTACATTAACTGCATATATGGAGCATTGTAAAAGCATTCATACACCCCTTGTTATGTTACAACCACAAACAATGGATTTTATTGGAATTGTATGTATACTAAGTAAAACCTGAAAGTTGTGAGGAGAATTTATATTCAGACCTCCTGAGTCAAGAAGTCCATTTTGCAGTTTGCCACAAGCTAGGGGTCACAGCAAACATGTGGAATAAGATGTTGACAAGTCTGTCCAACTTTGTATTAGTCTTTCACACAATTTCCAATAAAACAGACTGAAGTTTCTGATATGAATAGTCTTGCAAGTAAGGCTCTGTTTGTAACAGCATATACTGGAGGCCTCATCAAAATTGTAGAGTGTTACTGTAGCTGTGGCTAAAACACGAGAGCGCTGACTGACATGCTCATGCACATCAACATGTTACTTAAGTTGGCAGGAGAGGATAAAAGCTTCCATCCCTTGTCTCTCGTACAGTTTTATCTCTATCACCCACTGACACAAGAATCTCTTCACCCGATTCTCCTCACATATCAACCTGTCCCAGGCTGCTGGTGCATCATGTCTGATCATATTTCTCATTAATTAATTAAACAGTTGTTGCCTTAAACCAATAACAGTAGTTGGTCAGCATATTATAGTCATTGATCTCAGTTTGTGAACTTATGGATGGTGATAACAAAAAAGCCTATCAGTAGAGGCAAAAACAGGCAATTTTTGCTTGTGCTTCCCATTTCAGCCAGCACAGGAGCAAAGGTGCAGCTAGGAGCAGAAAATATAGCCATATCTCTGCCGCCATCTTCCCCTCCTCTTGCTGTTGCTCTCTGCCCCAGCTCAGACATGACAGTTCTGTTGAAGGACGGCTCCCTAACGGGTAATCAGAGGCAGCCTTTATTTAATGCTGTGAGTCGGAACGGGGCAGCCAGTGATGGAGGAACTAGGGGAGGCCTGCTGCACTCTGTGCACCAGCCCATAACTGCAGATGAGACACTTTCCACAGAGCACTTAGTGCAACAACTTGCCAGCTGTAAACACACTGAGAACAAAGTGAGGACAGCAATAAATACAAACTGAAACCACTAAAAAATCCCAGTAAAAAATATCAAGTAAGTAATGAAAGGAGCATATAAACAGCTACAACTTTCTTTGGCCATCTGTCGAGTTGTTTGATAGGGTTATAAGCACAAGGTGAAAAGAGTAGCTTAACCATTTGCTCCTTTTTTATTTAATGATGCATATCTATAAAATGTCTTTCTCTGTTTTTAGGCCCATTATTGCTCAACTTGAAAACAGTTCCAGACAAAGCCTAAAGTCTTAATCAAGTGATCACATCTGAAAACCTGTTTGGACAATAGTGTTCATTTTTAATGAGCAAACATTTCATCCACACTACATCCACCCAACCCTTTTCTGCTGAGGAAGCAGTAGAAAGGACAGATTTTCAGATGTGGTTTAGCTCAGTGCCTGTGTTTACCAGACTGCTTGCTGACAGCTATGCTACACAACAGGGACAGTGGAGCGTGACACTAGAAAAACATCACTGTAGGTATTGCATCCAGATTGAAATCAGAGACAACTCTTCTCGCATGCCCAGTTTTTAAATTGCTAGTGTTAGTGTAGTTGAAGCCTAAGCTGGCAAATAACAGCAGCTTTCACACTCACACAGCATAGTATTGTTACAGGATAACACTCAGTGATTTTGTACTGGAAGTGTAAAACGTTTTCTTTATATCTGCAGACATATTTTAATGGAGATGACCCCCATATGATCCCAAGTATCGGACTGGTGTCCCAATCATGTCCTTTAGAAAGGATTGTATGAGATTCCCAATCTAAACTCCCAATACCTATAGATGTTGTACTGTCTGTGATTGTATGTTGCAGATCCTCCAGCAAGTGCCTACAATTTGCAAATCCTAAAACATTATTACCAGTTTTGCAAAACCATCCATCCATTTTCTATACCAGTCCATATGCCAGTCCATCCCAGGGCAACATACAGGACAAACATCCATGCACACCTAAGGCCAATTTAGAGAGACCCATTAACCTTACAGTCATGTTCTGGATTGTAGGTGGAAGCCAGAGTACTGACAGAGAACCCATGCAAACCCCATGTAGAAAGACTCCTGGCCGGGAGTCGAATCCAGGACCTTCTTTCTGCAAGTTCAACAGTGCTACCAACTGCACCTTCATGCAGCCCCACCATGCTGGAGTAACTGCAGACTTTCTGGGGGGGTTTATGAAGCACAGAGTAAACAACATGCTGTCCCCCCCTCCACATGTTGCTGCGTTTTGGATATTGGTGCCAGGGTTTCACATTTCCATGGGTACACAATATGAAAATTCAGCTCTTATGAAACATTTCCAGTTATGACAGACATGGACAGTCACACACCCTTCCCTGTGCCACAAGTGCATCTTTGAAACAAGCGTTCAGCTGGAATGTTTACAACCTGCTGTTTCCCCTGCTCAGATCAGGTGAGTCCAGTGAATAGGTAAGCTAATTTCTATCATACAACAAAAATGACATGTTGGCTTTGTAACTTTATTTATTTATTCCATGGATCACTTTGTTCTATGATGCAATTTCGGTAAAAAAAATCCCAAAAAAACAACAGTTCTGTGTTGGATGTTTATTATAAGAAATTAAGGTTGAATGTAAATTACAAAGCCTTAAGCTGCCTTACGAATCCTACAAAATACAGACAGCAATTTTATTAAAAAGGAATGACATAAATTAATGACATTATTCATAGAACATGGTAATGTTGAGATGTTGTTGCCTGAAATGTCTGGATTCCAAGGACTTGCAAGGACATCTACCTTTTCCAGCTGTCTCAGATGGGAGATTTATCTACCAGTCTGCTTTTATATCTGTCAGTATCCCTCATTCACTGAATCTTACACCCTAGGCCTTGATGGTGAACATGTCATGCAGCTTGGCAAGAAAAAAGCTGTCCTGAAATCCTGAGTGAGTATTTTGAATTCTTTTAACAGCCAATTTCCTGACACTGGGGATTTTACATTTATAAAATCATAAAAAATGGAAATGTCTAATTCTGAAATACAAACAGTCTCTGTTCATGTTTAATTGATTTTGATGGTGGTTATTTTCTCTGTTGTAGAATGTCAACGTTTGAAATAATGAATCTAACATTCATTGAGCACATTTTTCTTTTTCTGTTAAGATAATGATAATAACTCATCTGAAAAAAAGCTCAAGTTGCTAGAGACCACCAAAGTGCTGTATTTTGGGTCTTTTTATTAACTCAAGAAAAAAAAAATGTACTTAAGAGAAACAAATGTTGGATCACAATTCCATCAGTAAAATATTTCAGTACTACAGACAAAAATGAGATCCATTTCTAGGTACATTGGATGGCACCTTAAGAAGGTTCACTAGAGTGAAGAAGACTTTGAGGTCCGATTGAAACAGTTTTGCCTTTGCTGCTCTATACCAACTACACTTCTACTGACTAACAGGGAGCTTTGAGTAATTTAGCTTCTGTGGTTCATTAGTTTGACAGAAAAGAGCTAATTTCTTAACCAAACAGCAAGTGATGCATTTTGTTTGATTTACTGTCCTAGTTGGCAGAGAATATTTGCAATCCCGCTCTGCAACATTCAATAGATAGTACAGTCTTTTTCTAAATGAGATTCTGCAAGGTTATTATCAGTAATATTTCCTTTTATAGAAAGATTTCCTTTCACTGTAAGTTTGTAGGAAAGTGGAAAAAATCCTCAGAGCAGTGGAATGCTAACAGCTAGTCTGACAACCCTCCCTTTTTAGCTGATTGTAGGAAAATGTTGATACCCATAAGATACAATGCTATATTATAGGATATTAATCATCTACACTTTCACCTGGGATCATTGTTAATTTGTAGCTGGTTTCCAAGGTGAAAAAATGTTCCTGTAAATATATGAAGCTACTTAGTTGAGGCTGCCAGCTATCATTTCACCATCGCATTGACTATACAGATTGCTCTAAGTTCACCTAGGTAGACCACTGGACTTTCTGACAGGCTGTCATTTTTTCAGCATCACTGAAAATGCCACATTTCTCTGCACTGTCATGTGTCATAAGAATGCAGACTGGAAATAATCCCAGCACACTGATACAGCCAGAACCCTCAATGAATATATGTTTGCGCAGTAGCACAGGCGAAGTTCGGGAATAGCAGTAAACCTGAACCTAACTTCGGCCTCTTGTGAAAGTCACTTTTTCCCACTTAGCATCTGTTATCATAGCATGCGTTCCATGGGTAAAAACGTTTTCAGTTTGAGGTGTTTTACATGGCTAAAATCAGGAAACTCACTGTGATATGACATCTTTCTGCTGCAGGTAAGGGAACTGTTACTGATAATAACTTCACCGAGGATCAATATGAAAACTCTGAGCTATCCCTTTAATGTGTTTATGTGCACTCAGCCGTGATCCATTCCTGTGGCCTTTTCCAGACATTCTTTCTTCATCTCCAATTTAAAATGTCAATGGAGCTGTGCAGCATTTTCAGACACAACAACAGTAAATAATTGTGAACAGTCAAGGTCCTATGAGGACAAAGTCTGACATTTTAAAACAGACGATGTCAGCATTTTCGGCTTCAGCACCCTAACCCACAACCATGTCTTTATGTGGCCTGATGACAGCATATCAGAAAGCTGTAGTGACTGATGTCCTGCCCTCTGTAACATAAATGGGCAGAAATTGAAGGAGCAAGTGACATGAAAGAGTAGGAGGTCTGGAAAGAAAGGAAAGAGTATATAAAGAGACAGGTGGCTTGAGCAAGATAAGGAATAATGTTCCGTCACATCCCGGTGGCATGCTATTATCAGCCGTTTGCACCGTTGCCAGTATTTCTAGTTGGACAGTCAGAAACAACATCACATACTGTTGTTTTATTTCATGTAATAAGAAAAAATGGTAGAGAGCAGAGTTTGTGAAGTACTAATTTAATGGCAGAAGCCTGGAAAAAACAGATTTTACAATGACAAGCTAATGATTAATGATGTTCTTAAAATATGACGTTTTTTCTTATGAAGATTGAATTTCTTTTTAGAAAACAGTGAAGATCACCTTTTAATCAGAATGAAACCCTTCAAAGACAAGCCAGCCACAAATAAAAAGTGAAATACCATTTATATACACTAGCAAATGTGAATAAAGTCCCACATATTGGTCCTCAAGGCCACCATCAGTGAACGCGGAGCCATTCAGTAGTTTGATTGGGTCCGTGAGGCCCCCATCAGGTGGGCTGGAATGGGGCCACGGTTCGCAGGTTTTTAGGTCTAATTTGCCTGTACTTCTTCCCTCAAAGAGAGACAGGCATAATTAACAGGACCCAAACACCCACCATGGTCTGAACAGAGTCATTTAGGGGAGCGACTCGGGAGGAACGGCAGCAAATGAAATGTAATTGCAGTGGGAGCAAAGGAGCTGGGCTGCCGTGTCAGAAGCACTGATGTGTGTGTGAAAGAGAAAGAATGAGAGAATGAATGGGGCAGACTAGAGGGAATGAGGGAGTAAATGAAAAACACTGAAGTCAGATAGAGAATACGCATTTGAGAGAAGCGCAGGAAAAAAAATGACTGATGAGGGATCATGAGCGACAGGCTGGAATAAACAGTCAGAAGCCATTCCTTCAGGTAGGAATATTGTGCCAGACTTCTAAATGGATTTAAGTTAAAGAATATATGTAATACATTTGGAAAGATCTTGGTTTAAGTTTCTATTTTATTTGTACAAATAAACTGACAAAAGGAAAAATGAATGGTTACACCTTGTGTTTCAGATAGTGAGCTTAACTCTGGTGGGGTCTTTTTCTGAAGGTCCCCCTCTGAGTTCATCTGAACATACTTGGTGAAACGTTCTGACTAAAAACCAAGTTTTTTAAGTACCATGATCTTGATATATGCTTTATGGCAGTATTACAACTGGAGTTGGACTTTTTTTGTTTGTTGTTTTATGTCATAATCCATAGGGCACTGTTTGAGTGGCTGAAGGATGTGGTTTAAATGACTGATTCATTTTTACTCAGAAGTTAAAACTTCAAGTTTTTTAGTTGAAAAACTTAACAGATAGCTTAGGAAAAGTAGGAAATCCGGCCTGGAAAGTCAGTAGTTTCTCACCATTCTTAAAATTGAATATGGCTACTTTAAATATAACATTTAAACATGTCCTGTCCGGCAGAGTAGCACTCAGAATTATTGTCTGAGTGCCAAGAAGAACCCCAACAGATTTACATTCACAAGTGGAGCATTATGGGTAACGCTATAATGCTCTGCTTGATATATATAAAATAAACTTTATTAGAAAGTGCTTTGGGATTATTTCAGTTGCAATGGAAACAGAGATGGAAACAGAAAGAAAAAAAAACAAGCAAGAAAGGAAGAGAGTTGGGGCAAAAAGGAAAAAGGGAGAGAAGGAGAAAAGAACAAAGGAGAAAAAGGATGAAGAGAATACAAGATAACACCCTAGAAGACTGCTTCTGCACCTGCAGAAATATGTATAACAACAGCATTGTTACTGAAAAGTGCACGGTACTAATGAATGCAAGATGTATTTAGTGGTAACTGCAGCTCAATATAGAACATCTGTGTATCTGTTAACACCTGAATCTAAACACCTGAGAGTGTAAATGTGAACGCTCTTGTGTGTGTAAGGTTTCACCACAAAAATATGCAATAGCAAGTGTGAGGAGCCACAGATCTGCCCCCCTGGACCCGAGACAGACACGGAGGAGATCTGAGCCACCGACATCCAAAGGCCCCCAGAGCATGGGAGCCCTGGGAGGACCACCGCTGGGACTACCACAACCCCCCCAGAGAAAAGCAGAGGAGAGCCCCAGAGGAGCCACCCAGCAGCCACAGTGCAGAAGCCCCAGGGAGCTGCAGTGACGAGCCCACAGGCCCTGTTGGCAGCCGTCTACACCACCGCAGATCGAGCAATGGACTCAGAAACCCAAGACCCCAGGGCACATTACCCCCTCCAAGCAGAGGCCTAACAGAGCCCTGGGGGCCCAGGCCTTGGCAAGCAGCCGGCACACACCACAGCACCCAGCCCCGGACACTGAAAACCACCAATACACCAGCGGGCAGAGACACAGGGAGTGTGGCGGGGAGGAAATAGGCCCCACATTTGATGGGGGGCATAAGCTGATCCAGGGGTGGAAGCAGCCCAAGACCCAACCTGACACAAAAACAGGCACACACAGTCACAATCACACATTCCCACCCTCATGTGTCCATGTAAAAACACTCACTCACACCCACCCACACACCCAACGTACAGACACAAAACAATGGACGGTGTACTCTTAGTAACACTCCCCATATATACTCTATACTCCCAGGTCCAGTTACTGATACCTCAAAGGTGCAACCAGGAGCTGGTTCCCTTCCTACTGGGATGGAGACAAGCAGACCGCCCCAGCAACAGCCCAGAATAGTGCCGGCACCGCCTGAACCCAAGCGACCCCAGCCCAAACCCCATCCCTCCGCTCCAACCTCCGCCAATCAATTTGCAAATGTCACTGGTTTTAAAATTGGAACTTGGACATAGTGAAGTTTGGTTTGTTATTACTTGTAGATTAAAGTTTTGACTTTTGAGGCAAATGGAATACAACATAACCTGCTAATACATCAATGCAAAAAAAAAAATACTCTATACGCTTTGGAAATCAGTCACAAAGCCAACCACGAGACATGATTACAGAGGCCCATAACAAGAACCATCCTGAGTGCTAAAATATGTTAAAGGTTCTCACCAGATCAGAGAAGGCCATCAGAAATATTAAGTAGCTACAGTAAGTTGTACTTTGTCTTTGTTACAGAGCTATCACACATTTTCAAATCAAATTTCCAGATTCTAGATAGATTTTTGAGCATATGCTTATTATCTATCTTCACAAACTGCTGTCCAGTTTTTTTTGTACTTCCACGTAGCTGCCATGCAAAGTGTTTCCATTGAGAGTAAATTGTGATTCTCTGTCTAGCTTCAACATGTCAATCTGAAAGTCCACTGACAAGCTGTGGAATGTATTACAATTTTACTTGACCCACAAAACTAATTATTATTGCATTTAACTGACCTCTGACTACACAGTACAGAAACTAAAAACAGAAAGTACTAAAACAATAAATTCCTGATTGCACTGCAACAATATGATTAGCCAGCAGGCTCCCCCATCCTTCTGCTCTACAGCATAGCTTTATGCCAAAAAACTAAATCAAATTCAATTAATGTACTAAACAAAAAGGCCAACCCAGAGATGGACTCTGATAGTAGTTGGAGGGATAATAGCTGTCTTTGCAGTTTCTGTATGAACAAATTAGCATACTTAGTGCAATATGGTAATGGTGATGCAGAAAACATTTATGATGATGGTAAATGAGTTGATTGGACTTCATAGCATTTACACATGGCTGCCAAAATGTGTCATTTGTCATATTTAATCCTGACAATGTTGTTTTCCTCCACTCCCTCTGCTGACCAGCACAAATGCAGCAATAGGAAAAAGTAGGGGAGACCGAGGACATTTGCAACGCTTTTTGTATTTGACTCTGTTACACAGAGAACATTTAGGACAGTTGTCCTGTGGGCTATTGGACAGCTAACATTTTTGTTACTTGTTTTACTACCTGGATCAAACACGGCTATTAAACCTGTAAGGCTGTGTGAGCCTGGACAACTTAAGAAACACAAAATTAATCATTATCATGGGCTGCTTTGTGCACACCAGTATATAGAACTATTTTCTCTTACACTTTGAACAGCTTAAATGTCCCTGTTAAAGAAAAGCATATCCACAGCAGGATGATGCCACCACAATGTTTTATTATTATTTAATTATTTACAGTGTATTCAAAGAGATGTGCTACACAAAAATGTTAGACTGCGCAGGAAAATGGAATGCAGGAAAAAACACCTTGTTTCCTGCTCTTTTCTACACATCATATTTTTATTTTGAGTATATATTTTTTTACCATATGACCTCCAAGTTTTGACATTTAAATCCATCCATCCATCCATCCATCCATCCATCCATCCATCCATCCATCCATCCATCCATCATCGCTTTATGGTGCCATATTATTTCAACAGTGGGCTATTTTAACAGGTCTGGTGACTCCTATGGTTCATGAGCTTCAGCTGGTTGTACATAAAAGACTCCTCTCACAGCACATCAAGGTGAAGCTACTGAGAAGAAAATAGTTGTACTTCAAACTTCTGTAGAGCTACTGAGATGTCATAGATTTGAATAATTTTGTTATACGTATGGTATGTTATGTATGGAAGCCGAGAGCAGTTGTTTTCCGCATGTACTTTTTCCCAATCGTTTTCTTGTGATAATGGGATGATTTCTTAAAATCAAAAGCTATATAAATATATAGCTTTTTCTTGAATGCTCATAATCAGTTTCTCAGTGTTGTTAAAACCTTGCCAAGAACGGAGTGAAGCTGAAAATATGAGATCGTGGAGAAAATGACAATGATCAACGCATCAGACTTTTCTTCTCTTGAGGTCTAACTCGGGCTGATACATTTGTCTGTCTTGTAGAGATAAATTTGTACAACCTGACATCAGGAGTGTAGATAGGAAATGATTTTTATATCAGTCCTCATCAAATAAGGAGACGACTGGCCCGATTGCAGCTCAAAAGGCGTTTACGCTTAAGTGATCCTGCTGATATAGTAAAACTTACACTTATAAGTCTTCTCCCGATGTTGTAGCATGCCTTTGAAGGACGGAATCAGGTTTAACACACACGCAATCATCCCGTTATCACAAGAAAGCGGTCTTCGTTATCTTTAGATAATGAGAAAATTAACTCGTTATCTCGAGAAAACCATCGGGAAAAAGTATGTGCAGAAAGCTTTCGGCTTTCGTAGTTATGTGCACATCTGTGCTGTAAAAGTACAGATACTGCATTGAAACTCTGCTAAAGCAAAACCTTAATCTTAAGTGAGATGGACCAGTACTAGAACAAAAAAAAAATCTTGATTGGAACATCCTTCCTCCTGTTTATTTCTGTTCTTAACAAAACGTGAAAAAAAGCAAACTCCATGTTGATTAGTCCTACACTTTTTCCTTCTTTTATAAATAAAAAAAGTCAGTTGTTTGTAAAGTCATAGAGTCGAGACTAAAGCAGCATCACCCATCTATATTATTAAGGTAATGTTTTGAATCTATGAACAGCTGACTGCAGGCTAGCTACCAGAGCAGATAGCCTGACTAATTACCCAACCTATATTAGCTTGTCCTGCTAGACCCACAGTGTTATTCTATGGCAGTGCTAAACTTTTCAGCCTGTGACCCCCAAAATAATAGTGTCAGAGACTGGCAACCCCCTAAATATAGAAATCATTTGTGAACTCTATATTTATTCATAAAATATAGAGTGAAATAATTAAATGTATTTTCCTATGAATATCTTTTTTTAATTATATTTGATAATTTAATTTAATGAAATATTATTCATTTATTTTATGGTGCTTGTATTTATTTAATGGTAAATTTATTTATTTAATTTATATATATATATATATATATATATATATATATACACTCACCGGCCACTTTATTAGGTACGCCTGTACAACTACTTGTTAATGCAATCAACTGCTTGTTAATGCAATGTCTAATCAGCCAATCACATGGCAACAACTCAATGGATTAAGGCATGTAGATATCTGCTACAGTTCAAACCGAGCATCAGAATGGGGAAGTAAGGTGATTTAAGTGACTTTGAACGTGGTATGGTTGTTGGTGCCAGATGGGCTGGTCTGAGTATTTCAGAAACTGCTGATCTACTGGGATTTTCACGCACTACCATCTCTAGGGTTCACAGAGAATGGTCCTAAAAAGAGAAAATATCCAGTGAGCGGCAGTTCTGTAGTCGCAAATGCCTTGTTGATGCCAGAGGTTGGAGGAGAATGGCCATTCTTTGTTTACAGCATTTCTTCACATCCGCCTAAAATGAAGCAGTGTATATATATATATATATATATACATATATATATATGGGTTCTCACCGGGTACTCCGGCTTCCTCCCACAGTCCAAAGACATGCCTGTTAGGTTAATTGGTAACTCTAAATTGCCCTTAGGTGTATGAATGAGTGTGTTGCCCTGCGATGGACTGGCGACCTGTCCAGGGTGTACCCTGCCTCTCGCCCATAGACTGCTGGAGATAGGCACCAGCTCCCCCGCGACCCACTATGGAATAAGCGGTAGAAAATGACTGACTGACTGACATATATATATATATGTATATTGCGTTAATACATGAAATCGTGTCATTTTTACTGTGACAATCGCATACTAAATAATGTCTTCTTGTTGTTCTTTCATGTCCTAGTAGCATCTCTATGGCTGTCCAAATCATTTGTGTCCCAGGCGACTTTTAAAATATTAAAAACAGCAGATGGATGACTACACATCACGGGAAACGACCCATTACAGCTCAGAGCATCTGCAGTTGACCTTTGATGCATCACCACTTCACCTCCTGCATTATTTGTTGGGTCCGTTATATTTACGACTATAATCTTTCATCATTACAGTCATTATTAGTATTTATCACTGATGTTAAGAGCATTTAAATTGGCCTTGACCTACTCGGTCAATCCGGCATCACTGCTCATCCACCTATCCCTCTCTATTTCCCATCGTCCCTAACCCTGTCACTCTCAGTTTACGGAGCACTGGATGAGGAGCGACATGGGGTCAACGTTGTTCCTGTTGCTCCCAGGCTCAGCAAGCCCAAACAAATTGGAGTCTCTGCAAAGCTAAAGTGGTGTGAGCGCACACACAAACAGCAGCGTGTTCAGATTACTGAGGGTAGATAAGTGGAGATTACAGTGATGGTGTCTTCTTCCATCTTATTGGTGCCATATCACCTTTACCATCCAGTATAATAAAACATTCAGTTCTACACCTGTTCATCCACAAGTGAGACTCCAGTAATGTGCAGAATATATTAATGGCAGGAGCAGTAATCCAGGATGATAATTAACACCAAACCCACCATGAAAATGAACAGAATATTAGGTAGAAGAAGCATGGGGGTCAACAATACAATTAGAGCGCTGTTAAATGTTTTTTAAATGCCTCTCGTCCTTTAATAGCCATTACAATCCATCATTGGAGGTGGGTTTTTATGACCTTTAAGTGAAAGCTGTAAAACTGAAATGACGGTGATGACTAGAAATAACAAGACGTGTGTGTGTGTAATTAGCAATTTTCTGGACTTAGAGCCCAATCCTCCTTAATGGGCCTTGAAAGCAGAGCCAGTCAAAAATCTAAATGTCAATTAAAGAAAATTCAGCAATACTTAGAACAGCTGGTAGTCCAGTTTTACTCGTGTAAAACAGCTCAGTTACCTCAGTATAAACATATTTAAAAAGTATAACCTAAGGCATCATTGTGGCGCCTCAAAAATATTTAAAACAGATGTTGGAATACTTTCACTCCCCCCCGATTCAGTACCGCCATACAAAATGCAAATGCAAAATCTTACTATGTGCAGCTCCAGGTAATCCCCCAGTCCCTTGGCGCTCTCCACCCTGACCAGAATAGCTTCCTTCAGCTGCGTGCTGAAGCCCACTGCCAGCCGGTCTGCCCGCGTGCTCGGCCGGTCATTGGGTGGCCAGGTGTATATGATGAGGGCTCCACCTCGTCCAAAGATGTAAGTTGTCCCAGCTGCAAAATACAGGAAAAAACCCCAGCTAAGTTAGGACAGATGACATAAGGGAAAAAAGGAGATGACAGGTGAATTATCCAACAAACACACAATAGTAAACTACTGGAAAAATGTGACAACAAAGAAATACAAATCCGACTTTCAGGACTGTAAAGATTCCTTTATTCTCTTTGTGTTGTCATAACATTTCAGCTAGCGTCTGTGTTTTCTCTTCTGATAAAAATGCTTTTGTTGTGTTGAGCACTTTCTGGAAATAATCTCTATACTCTAATTTGTCAAATAGAGCTTCTATGCAGCTACAATAAATGTGATTTTGTGCAAAAACAACCATAATAACTCAACCCTCTATGAAATATGAGCTCAACAATTAATTTGAAAGTCAGGGCATTTTATTAGAGACATTTGTGGCTCAACCTTGCTGTGACCAAACAAGCACACAATGCCCTGCAAGAGTTTTCATACTGCTTGAACTTATTTATATCGCTGCTGCATTGTAACTAGAAACTGTATTTAAATGGGATTTCAACATAAAGTAGTGCACAGTTGTGAAGTGGAAGTAAAATTATACACAGCTTTCGATTTTATTTTTCAAACATTTTTAAAAAGTGTGATAAGCATGTGCATTCAGCGGCTCTGAGACAGTACTTGGCTGAATCACCATTTTGCTGAAGTTACAACATGCTTTGAATGCGAATATGATTTGATCTAAACCATTCCAATGTAGCTCTGCTTTCCAGTGTTATTGACAATGAACTTCTGTCCAATCTTTTGCAGCATCTAAAAATATTTACTTCACCCTTGTTCAGGGTGATGTGCACTGTTCTATGTGTAGTTTTCCATCACACATAGAACCTGGCAAATGCAAAATGTCTTTCAAAGTGTTCAATTTTGCTCTTATTTGACTAGAACACTTTCATTTACATTTGCTTTGTCTGCTTCTTGGCTTGTGGTAAACCTTAAACAAGACTAATTGCTTTCTTCTGGCACTCTTCTGTAAAGCCCAGGTTTGTGGATTGCACAGCTCATAATTGTCCTGTGGACATTCTCCTATCTCAGGTATGGATCTCTGCAGCTCCTCCAGAGACATCATGGGCCTCTACATTGCTTTCCTGAATAATAAACGTTCTGCCTAGCTGGTCGGTTTAGGTGGACAGCCATGTCCTAATAGGTCTGCAGCCTTTCTATAGTGATCCCAGTTTCAGAAGATGGATTAAACAGTGTCCTGTAAGATGTTGGGCATCAGATTGGTTCTGCCAAATTTTTGTTTATCTTCCTCCACTATCTTTTTACATCAATTCTACGGTCAAAGCTTGTGTATGACAATCAAAGATGCTTAAAAGGTGATTCATGCTTTCATTACATTTCATTTGAACTAATTCCCTAGATCAGTCATCTCCACAATGCCTACAAATTGTTCTGAATGCAGCTCATCTTTTAACAAATACTAAAAAACATGAAGACATACCTCCAATTCTGGCTTCTCTTCACTGTCTACTAGTCCATTTTAGAATTGATTTTAAGTTCCACCACTTTTAAAGTCTTAAATGGTTTGGCCCCACCATATTTATATGATCTTCCCAACATCTAACCTCCACTGATAGCTTTCCGGTCAACCAGTCAGCTTCTCTTATATGGTCCATGATCCAAATAGAAACATAAAGGTGATAGAGCCCTTGCAGTGGTTGCTCCAAGCTGTTCCATACTTCCAGAGTGTTATCTTGTATTTTCTTTATCCTTCTTTCTTTCTTCTATTCTTATTTCCTCTCCCTTTTAACCATTTGGCCGACCTCTCTCCCTTTCTTGCTTATTCTCCCTTTTGTTTCCGACTCCGTATTCATTGCATGTGAAATAATGCCAAAGCAATTTCTAATAAAAATATTTATTTGTATATCAAGCGAAGCATTATGGCAAAAGCCGTAATGCTCCGCTTGTGAAAGTAATTCTGTTGGGCTTCTTCTTGGCACTCCGAGTACTACTCTGCAGGACAGGACACATTAAAACACTTAAAAAAATACTGAATTGTATTGTTCAACTGTTGTTTTTACTGTGCTATATAAATAAATTCATGTTTTAATGTTCATATTGACAAAAGTATGAAAAGCCCGTGGCTATGAATACAGTGGGGTTTGGAGGAGCCTGAAGATTATTTCAGGTCACAAACCAAACTTTTAGGCTGTGGGAGATTTGGGGCGGGTGAATGATCTGATCTAGTTCTTTAACAGTTTTCATCAGACACTCACCCCTCCCCCAGCACAGTCTCTGCTGCTGCACACCCCCATATCTTTGACGACTGCCGGCTTTTCTTCCCAGAGCTTCATACCTCTCAACCATCACCCAGCCTTTCTTCTTCGGGGGGGGGGGGACTCCGTCCCACAGACCCGTCCCCCCTCCACATGCCCTTTTTTGACTCTGTAGTGGCATCAGACATCCTCTACACCAGAGGTCACAGATTAGCTGACCAATCTTATTTTAAACATTTATATATTACTGTATGTTGTCCAACAGTGTCTTAACTTCACTTGCGCCGCATCTCGTGTTAATATGGAATAGCCCTGCAGAGCGTCTGGCCCCAGGCTGCATGTGATGCAGGTCAGGCAATGAGCTGTGTCAATCAGGGCTGCTGCTGCTAACCTAAGCACATAGCTTTTTCTTATTTACTAAGTAGATATAAACATTTTATTCCTGGCAGCTGCTGTGTCTGACTTCTGAACAGGCTTAGCGGGCAGCTATGTACAGGGGTTGGACAATGAAACTGAAACACCTGTCATTTTAGTGTGGGAGGTTTCATGGCTAAATTAGACCAGTCTGGTAGCCGGTCTTCATTGATTGCACATTGCACCAGTAAGAGCAGAGTGTGAAGGTTCAATTAGCAGGGTAAGAGCACAGTTTTGCTCAAAATATTTAAATGCACACAACATTATGGGTGACATACCAGAGTTCAAACGAGGACAAATAGTTGGTGCACGTCTTGCTGGCGCATCTGTGACCAAGACAGCAAGTTATTGTGATGTATCAAGAGCCACGGTATCCAGTGTAATGTCAGCATACCACCAAGAAGGACGAACCACATCCAACAGGATTAACTGTGGACGCAAGAGGACGCTGTCTGAAAGGGATGTTAAGGGTGCAAACCTGGATTGCATCCAAAAAACATAAAACCAAGGCTCCCCAAATCACGGCAGAATTAAATGTGCACCTCAACTCTCCTGTTTCCACCAGAATTGTCTGGAGGTAGCTCCACAGGGTCAATATACACGGCCGGGCTGCTATAGCCAAATCTTTGGTCACTCATGCCAATGCCAAATGTCGGTTTCAATGGTGCAAGGAGCGCAAATCTTGGGCTGTGGACAATGTGAAACATGTATTGTTCTCTGATGAGTCCACCTTTACTGTTTTCCTCTCATCCAGGAGAGTTACGGTGTGGAGAAGCCCCAAAGAAGCGTACCACCCAGACTGTTGCCTGCCCAGAGTGAAGCATGGGGGTGGATCAGTGATGGTTTGGGCTGCCATATCATGGCATTCCCTTGGCCCAATACTTGTGCTAGATGGGCGTGTCACTGCCAAGGACTACCGAACCATTCTTGAGGACCATGTGCATCCAATGGTTCAAACATTGTATCCTGAAGGCGGTGCCCTGTATCAGGATGACAATGCACCAATAGACACAGCAAGACTGGTGAAAGATTGGTTTGATGAACATGAAAGTGAAGTTGAACATCTCCCATGGCCTGCACAGTCACCAGATCTAAATATTATTGAGCCACTTTGGGGTGTTTTGGAGGAGCGAGTCAGGAAACGTTTTCCTCCACCAGTATCACGTAGTGACCTGGCCACTATCCTGCAAGAAGAATGTCTTAAAATCCCTCTGACCACTGTGCAGGACTTGTATATGTCATTCCCAAGATGAATTGACGCTGTATTGGCCGCAAAAGGAGGCCCTACACAATCCTAATAAATTATTGTGGTCTAAAACAAGTTGTTTCAGTTTCATTGTCCAACCCCTGTAGGTAAGCAACATTCTGGTCCACACTCCAAGCCAGCTGGTGGCAGTAATGCACCACATTGTTGTATGCCAACCGCTACAAATGGATACCCCTTTGAGTCAGTGAGACAGGAAAAGTCTGGCAAAAATAACAACACTCTTGGACAACATCTCTCACTCCGTGCATGAAGTTGTTCCAGAACTGGAGAGGTCCTCCAGTGACAGAGTGCTGCATCGCAGGTGCAGAAAGAAGCGTTATTGCAGGTCCTTCCTCCCAGCAGCAGTTAGACTTTATAACCATCACTGCTTCCAACACACTCAATACGTTTTACATCCCAGCTGTTATTTGCACAGTTTTTCCATTTCTTTTGTTGTAAATTTTTTTAAATGACCCTACTCTTTGAATTTGGGCATGCTAGTTTTAATAACTGCACAGTATCTTTTTTTCTTATGTTGTAAATTTTACCTTTCTGTACAGTCTGTTATTCTTACTTTGTGCTTTTTATATATTTGTTGTTAAGTGAACCTGCATGCTTTGACTTGCATATCACTTTGGTGTTGGTACACCTGAATTCCCCCACTGAGGGACAAAAAAGGTTATTTCTATTTATACGTTTGCAAAGCTCTGAATATATTGCTTATTACCAGCTTCAATTGGTCACTGTTGCATTGCACCTAAAGAGCAATGCAACAGTAACCAATGATATATTGACTACTCTGGCAGGTTTAACGAACTGCCTTTTAAAGTCAACAGCAGCCAGACCATCATGCTAAAGAAAATTTGCCTCAGTAGTGTTAAGAGTGCTAGTATAGTAGCAGATGTAAAAAAAACGAAATTAGCTGCCCTATAAAATGAGCAATTTAATGTTTGAACAGTAACAGACGGGTTAAGGTTTGGCTCCCATGAGCCCACAGGTAAATGAGAAATGATAGCTGCTGGGTGTGATTAGCATAGAGTAATGAAACCACAGTAAACTACTCTCAATCCTGTGGGCTGTTTCCACCCCAGGCATAATAAATAAACACACATACACACACAGGCTGTATGTCAAGATATTAATGCATGTAGAGCATGTAGCTATGTGAATACGTAAGTGAACAAGGGATTCAGGCACATTTTCATGCAGACCAAACCTGAGGCCACCAACACACACATCAACAGGGTTTCAATCATTTTGGTCAAGATGATAATGACCATTTCCCCTGTTGAATTTAACTGAAATAATATTGGGAGGAAGAGCATAATACTTTGCTATTTAGGTAATATTTTGATTACTCAACTCTTGTTTTATAAATGGAGAGTCATGCAAGTAGAAAGGATGTCATTGGCTTCTGTAAACCTCTGCTTATTTCTGCCTGTCTCTTATTTTTCCTGCCCTGTATGTCTCTTTTAAGGTGAATGTAGAAAGGATGGAAGGCAGAAGCTGTGATCACTACAGGACCAACATCCACAGCAACATACAGCCTCACGCTCAGTTGTATATGAAGAAGAAAATCCTGATTAAGAATGGGAACAAGCTGTCTTCCTGCTTGCTCACAAACATGCGCTCATTCAGCAATAATCCAGTAGCCATTTCAAAATGGCTAACACACAGCGCTCTCCCAGTTTCTCTCCTCTCTTTCTCACCACCCTTCCCCACCTCCATTGTTTCCTCCCAGCAGAGCTAAGCCCCCTGCTCAGCTCTTGTTTTTCCTTGAGGCTGTATTATTTTAGCATTGACTAATTATTGCAGCATGGCAAGAAGGGCTATAAGGAGGTTGTGTGCCGGAGAAGGAAAAAAAAAAAAAAAAAAAAAAAGAAGTGAGAGGACAACGAAAGACAACAGGATTTAAAGACAAGGAGTTTTGAAAATACAGAGGACAGGAAACTAGGAAGTTTTAATTTTAATGAGGAAAAGTGTGTTTTCTTTTGGAAGTACCAAACCTTTACAGAAACTGGTCAGGAGACCAATATTGAGGAAAAGAAGAACAGATTTCTAAAATGGCCGACAAACAGAGAAGGAAAGGAGCCATGTTGTGAAAACAAAGAAAGCTGGTGTATTAAATTTACACTGTTAAAAAGAGACGGGTGTGTTTTTATATGGCTATGAGGGTAGGAAGATGAAAACATATACTTATCAACACAAAAGACTATCAAGTCAGTTTTAGAAGTAACTATCAGTGTAGGGCTGTGAAAACTATTTGTCCCCTTACACATTTCCCCAATTTTGTTTGTTGTCATACTGAAATGTTTCAGATCATCAGATAAATCTTTATGTCAACAAAGATAATCTGGGTAAGTCGCCCAGGTCCTCAAGCAGCAAGGCACCCCCATACCATCACACTACCATGATGGCTCACCGTTCTCACTGTTTGTATGATCTTTTTCTGAAAGACGGTGTCAGTTTTACACCAGGGTTGCACACCTTCCAAAAGGTTTCATTTTGTCTCATTAGTCCACTCAGTATTATCCCAAAGGTCTTGGGGGATTGTCAAGATAGCTTTTTTTTAATGTAAGACAAGCCTTTTTTGGCCAGCAGCATAAATGCCATTTTTGCCCAGACACTAAATCCTAACTGAGGCAAGTGAGGCCTGTAGTGCTTTAGATATTGTTCTTTTGTGACCCTCTGGATGAGGCATAGATGCTCTCTTAAAGTAGTTTTAGTAGGCTAGCCACATTTGGGAAGGTTCAACACTGTTCCATTTGTGGATTATGGCTCTGCGTGGTTTGCTGGGGTCCCATAGACTTGGAGTTGGCTTTGTAACCCTGTCCAGAGTGATTGATGTTCAAAATCTTCCTTCTCACGTGCTCTTGAATTTCTTTAAGTCAGAACATGGCGGGCTGGTCTTTTGTTACTTCATCTTGTCAGACAAGTTCTATTCAAATGATTTCTTGCTTTTGCAGGTCTGGGTATAATCAGGATAGGGTGTGGCTGGTGAAATTGAACTTAGCTTTCCAAATCTTCTTTATAGGAATCTGGCCGAATTTATTAGTTCTCCAAAACTCTGACAACCCAGGGTTCAGACCAGCGGGGCCGTAACACTCTTCTCTGCAGCTTCTGTACTGCTACCCACCCATTACCCTATTAAGACGCCCATGACCAAAATTGAATAGATTAAAAAATTATCTAAAAGGAGAAAATCATTAAAATCTCATAAAAATAAATAAAACTCAGACTGAAAATAAAAATAAAACAATTAAATCTGGCTTACTGAACATAAGAGCTCTCTCTTTAAAGACTTTGCTAGTTAGTGACCTGATTTGGGACAATCAGATTGATTTATTTTGTCTCACAGAAACCTGGTTGCAGCAAGAGGATTATGTTACTATAAATGAGTCAACTCCTACTAGTTATAAAATTTTCACATACCTCAAAATAGTGGGCGAGGAGGAGGAGTAGCAACCATCTTTCAGTCCGATTTATTGATTGGTCCCGGACCAATCAATAGCTACAACTCTTTTGAATATTTAATCCTTAGTTTTCCTCATCCAAATTGCAAAGCACTAAAACCACTTCTGTTTATTGTTTTGTACTGTCCACCAGGTCCTTACTCTCAATTTTTAGATCAGTTTTCAGACCTTTTATCTGTTTTAGTGTTAAATACAGATAAGGTTATTATAGTGGGGGATTTTAACATTCATGTTGACACTGATAGTGATAGCCTAAATATAGCCTTTAATGCTATCTTAGATTCAATTGGCTATGCTCAAAACATTAACAAACCTACCCACCTTTGTCTTCCCTCTCTGGACCTTGTGCTGACATATGGCATTGAGTGTAAAGAAATAACAAAGTTTTCTCATAACCCTGTCCTGTCTGACCGTTTTTTAATAACCTTTGAGTTTAATTTAACCGAGGACTTCACACGTGAAAAAAATTTCATTATAGTAGATCATTATCAGACAATTCTGTAACAACCTTTAAAGAATCTGTTCCACTTTTAATTTCATCATTATCGCAGAAAAACACAGTGGAGGGCAATAATTTTGTTTCTTCCCCTTCACAAATTGATTCTTTTGTTCACAGTGTTACTTCATCATTGTGTGGTGCATTAGACAGCGCAGCCCCCTTGAGAAAGAAGGTAATTATTTATAGGAGTCTGGCTCCTTGGTTTAATTCAGATTTGCGTACTTTAAAGCACAATGTTTAAAATTGGAGAGAAAATGGCGCTCTACACACCTACTTCCTACTTACTCTGGAAAAATAGTCTACTGTTGTATAAAAAGACACTTCGCCAAGCTAGAACAGCTTATTTCTCATCATTAATAGAATAAACCTAGGTTTCTTCTTAGTACAGTTGCTAAACTTACACAATCATAGCTCCGTTGAGCCATCCATTGCATTAGCTCTCAGAAATTATGACTTTATAGGATTCTTTTTAAATAAAATCGATTCTATTAAAAACAAAATCATTGGCATACTCCCGAAGATGATTACTTCATCCTCAGCAAGCAACACAACATTAGAAGTAACTGTAGAACCTGATCTTTGTTTGGACTGTTTTGATCCAGTGGAGCTTCCTGAGTTATCAAAAATATTAGCTTCATCTAACCCTTCAACTTGTATGTTAGACCCAATCCCAACCAAATTATTTAAGAAAGTGTTCCCTCTGATTACCAGCCCCATTTTGAATATGATTAATCTATCTTTATTAAATGGATATGTACCACAGGCTTTTAAGTTAGCTGTAATTAAACCTTTACTTAAGAAACCTTCGCTTGATCAAGATGATTTAATAAATTACAGACCTATAGCCAATCTTCCATTCTTATCTAAAGTTTTATAGAAAATAGTTCCTAATCAAATGTGTGAGCATTTACATGGCAATGATCCGTTTGAAGAGTTTCAGTCAGGTTTCAAAGCTCACTGTCGCAACATGGTCATCCAGGAGTGACTGCTACAAGTGACTGATTCGATGCAATCTGCTGGGTTTTCTTAGATAGAAAAAACTTTTTTTGTGAGATAGGAATTTTGGGTTTTCATGAGCTGTATGCCAAAATCATCCGTATTAAGACAATAAAAGACCTGAAATATTTCAGTTAGTGTGCAATGAATCTAAAATATATGAATGTAAAATTTTCCTCATGACATTATGGAAAATAATGAACTTTATCACAATATGCTAATATTTTGAGAAGGACCTGTAGATGGACACACTTGATCAGTTTATTATTTTACTTAGTACCCCTACACATAGCCCATTTTAAAATGGCCAAACTCTAACACTCTGTAGTTTATTCTAACCTCCCCAACTACCCCGCACCATTCCAAACCCTTTGTGAAGTGCCTTGAGATGACATGTGTTGTAAATTGACGCTATATAAATAAAACTGAATTAAAAAAACTGAATTGAAATCATAGTCTGACTGTCTAATCAATGTTTATTCGTGATTAAATAAGGGGGCAATTGCTTTCAATAGCTTTTTTCCCCTTAATAAATGAAGTCATTATATAAAAACTGTTCTTTATATTCTGCGATGGACTGGCGACCTGTCCAGGGTGTACCCCGCCTCCTGCTCATAGACTGCTGGAGATAGGCACTGGCATCCCCGCAACCCACTATGGAAGAAGCGGTAGAAAATGACTGACTGACATACTGTTCTTTATATTTACTCAGGTTTGGCATTGAAATGTTTTTGCTGATCTGATATACACAAAATTAAATAAAAATTAAAAGAGAACAAATCTGTAAAAGGACACATACTATTTCAGAGTACTGTCTGTCTATGTTTACTTTGATTTTATGACTTAAACAAAAATGGTAAATTGCATGCATCTGTATAGTACTTTATCATAGCCGAGGACTCAAAAGCGCTTTTCACTACAATCAGTCATCCAGCTATTCACACACACTGACAGTGGTAAGACACATTGCAGCCACAGCTGCCCTGGGGCAGACTGACAGAAGTGGGGTTGCCATAAAGACGCCACCACCAGGCAAGGCAGGTGAAGGGTCTTGCCCACGGACACAACAACTGAGTTGAACAAAACGGGTTCATCCAGCAACCCACCAGTTACAGGACGAACCCCTGCCATCTGAGCCACCGTCGTCCCTTAAAAATAGTATTTAATGGAATTAGTATTACATAGAATTTAATGCGGCTTCCATCTTGTGTAAAAGAATAATGGAGGAAACAAATAATAAGGTTTTATGATTCATTACGACAAGGTGGAGATGATGCACTGAACTGTCAACCATCATAGGGCAACTAAGGGAAGGCTCACTTTTATCAGATTGACTGAATTATTTCTCAGTCTAACTTAATGTGTGTTGTTTTATGTAATTAAATAATGCTAATTCATTCTCCACTAAACAATATCATAAATAAAGCAGAATCAAAATTAGTGACCTGGTGCTCAGCATCTTCCACAAACTAGAAACAGGGTCAAAATATTTAGCATGGTATGCACTCTGATGTTTTCTCTCTGCTGGACACCTATGTGTCCGTTTCTGGTACCGGTTGTGCAACTTGTGGTATGCTAAAAGAACAGGAGGAGCTGGAGAGCACTCAAGCAGGCATGTGTCTGAACCTTTACAATCCAACAAATCCCAAAAGGATACAGTTATACTTGCATATATGAAATCATAATTAATGAAGGAGGAATGGATTATTTGGAAGTTTTGTAGGCTTGATTGCATATAAATGTTAGTATGGTGCTGCACAATGGACTCAAAGTATGACTACTGGGTCAAACATTGCCTACTGTACATGTGCGGTGTCTTTCAAAAGTGATCATACCCTTTAAACATTTTAAAATTTTCTTACGTTATGATCTCTGCCTCGACGGGTTTTTTGATGGAAAAGGATTTTTAGCTTTGGCTGTATGAGCGTTGTCCTGCTTGAAGAGGAACCTCCACCACAATCTTAAGGTTTTTAGCTCTGTCTATCTTTCCATCAACTCTGAACAGCTTCCCTGTCCTTAATAAAGAAAGGCATTTCCACAGCATAATAGTGCCACTACTATATTTCACCACGAGAATGCTATGTTAAGGGTTATATGCATTGTCAGTCTTCCCTCAGTGTTTTGCATGTACAGGGGTTGGACAATGACACTGAAACACCTGGTTTTAGACCACAATAATTTATTAGTATGGTGTAGGGCCTCCTTTTGCGGCCAATACAGCGTCACTTGGTCTTGGGAATGACTTATACAAGTCCTGCATAGTGGTCAGAGGGATTTTAAGCCTTTCTTCTTGCAGGATAGTGGCCAAGTCACTACATGGTACTGGTGGAGGAAAAAGTTTCCTGATTCGCTCCTCCAAAACACCCCAAAGTGGCTCAATAATATTTAGATCTGGTGACTGTGCAGGCCATGGGAGATGTTCAACTTCACTTTCATGTTCATCAAACCAATCTTTCACCAGTCTTGCTGTGTGTATTGGTGCATTGTCATCCTGATACACGGCACCGCCTTCAGGATACAATGTTTGAACCATTGGATGCACATGGTCCTCAAGAATGGTTCGGTAGTCCTTGGCAGTGACGCGCCCATCTAGCACAAGTATTGGGCCAAGGGAATGCCATGATATGGCAGCCCAAACCATCACTGATCCACCCCCATGCTTCACTCTGGGCATGCAGCAGTCTGGGTGGTACGCTTCTTTGGGGCTTCTCCACACCGTAACTCTCCCGGATGTGGGGAAAACAGTAAAGGTGGACTCATCAGAGAACAATACATGTTTCACATTATCCACAGCCCAAAATTTTGCACTCCATGCACCACTGAAACCAACATTTGGCATTGGCATGAGTGACCAAAGGTTTGGCTATAGCAGCCCGGCCGTGTATATTGACCCTGTGGAGCTCCCGACGGACAATTCTGGTGGAAACAGGATAGTTGAGGTGCACATTTAATTCTGCCGGGATTTGGGCAGCCGTGGTTTTATGTTTTTTGGATACAATCCGGGTTAGCACCCAAACATCCCTTTCAGACAGCTTCCTCTTGCGTCCACAGTTAATCCTGTTGGATGTGGTTCGTCCTTCTTGGTGGTATGCTGACATTACCCTGGATACCGTGGCTCTTGATACATCACAAAGACATGCTGTCTTGGTCACAGATGCGCCAGCAAGACGTGCACCAACAATTTGTCCTCTTTTGAACTCTGGTATGTCACCCATAATGTTGAGTGCATTTCAATATGTTGAGCAAAACTGTGCTCTTACCCTGCTAATTGAACCTTCACACTCTGCTCTTACTGGTACAATGTGCAATCAATGAAGACTGGCTACCAGGCTGGTCCAATTTAGCCTTGAAACCTCCCACACTAAAATGACAGGTGTTTCAGTTTCATTGTCCAACCACTGTAGGTCCCTGCTTTAAACCTCTACACAACTTTATCCCTGGCCTGTCTTATGTGTGCCTTGGTCTTCATGATGCTGTTTGTTTACTAATGTTCTCTAACAAACCACTGAAGCATTCAGGACAGTTGCATTTGCAATGCAAGTTGTACTTGAGTGGATTCTATTTACAAATTAGACAACTATTGGAGGTGGTTGCATCGGACTTTATGAAGAAATATCAGGGTAAAGGTGCAGTAAACAAATGCACCGATGCAATGTTCTTCCACTTTCAAATTCTGTACCACCTTGGGTGGGTGATTAAAGATGATCAAAGATAACAGCTGCATCTCCAGACAAAGTGATATATCTCCAGAGGCTGGGGAAATTAAAAATTAAGCTTCATTAAAAAGATTTATTTTCTGTTGATTTAAAATCCTGTGTTCTTAACAACCAAGATTTCATAGTAAACTTACAGAAATTGGTCTCAAATTCAAATGGGAAGCCAGAGGCTGCTAACAATTTGTGATGGCAGATCGTCCATAAAAATGCATGCAGAATATGGATGCTTTCATCTGATGTATAAAAAAATCTACAGTCAGATTTACAGAGACTATGTGAATTGTCGTCTGTGTCTTGACACAGCAATTTCATATAACACAGCAGGAGAAAACCCTCTCAAAATCCATCTCATTTCGAGTGTACCACAAATTAGACTTGCAGTGTTCATCATCACTGCATATCTTAAACCCGAACTCAGGCTGAAATCACTCATTGATTACGACTCCTGCCAGGCGCAGCCTCCACCATATGCTGCTTCACTCCTTAGACTGCGCACCAGACTTCATTGTGACAGTCACACCTGTCACTTGTGACCTAATCATCTGCATGAACGTCACAAAAACCAATACGATGATGTTCAAGAAGGAAATAAAGATGAAATCAAGTAAGAACTTCAACTTTTTCCACTTCACTCCTTTTCCCATATCTATCCTATGAGCTGGTGGTGACTACTTTGATTTGTACGCCTGATAGTGGCCACCTGCTGCTTTGTGGACTTGTGTGCCTGTGCGCGTATGTGTATGTGTGCCCTTCTCCACTTTAAATGAGGAGACTAAGGAGCGACAGAGTCTCTAATGAGTAGTCTGACAGAGCGCATCCATGTGTCACCGTTTCTCCCAGCAAACACCTGCTGCTCTGCTTAAAAAATCCACTGAAGACTGCTGTGCCACACACACTGGTGGGAGGATGAGATGAAGAGGAAAAAAAGAGGAATAAGGTGTTTATTAAAGTTAGGAGGACAGGTCTAGAGGGCATTCTTTTGCTGTTGTCGTCAGCACAACAATCTGAATAAAGGACATAAATACACAAAATGCAGAAGAACCTTAATTATACACAACGCCATGCTGACCATGTTTGTCAAAGAATGTCTCTGTAGGATTAATCAAAGGGGTTGTATAATTGATTATTTGTTGTGGTTGTTGATTCATGAATGACTATTTCATGCAGTTAAACAAATGGAAATAGCATGGACAAAAATGATTCTTTTGCATCAGTTATCACCAACAAGTGATCTCTGTACTTCACAACTTAAAGTGCACGTGGTGAGCATCAAGAGCAACTAGAGACCAAACGACTGGACATGCCTTCTATGCTAAGACTTCATTGTGTCCTTCAATAAGTCATGGTCCCACATGCTATATGCAGCAAAGCAGCCACAAAACAAAACTAAGCCCCTTCCATTTTACACAGAAGGGCTGGTGTTCTTTTATAGGAAAATGTCATGTTTCCTTCTGTAAACACAGCTGATTTGGCTGGCCCAAAAGCCCCAGTTTTGTCACATTTGTCCTCCAAATAAGAAGGTGTAACTTCCTAGAAGCACAATATAAAAAATGAGGAGTGCTGGTTCTACTGGTGGTCCCAGATACTTCCAGGCTTGTCAGCGTGCATTTTGGTGAATTCCACACTGGCTTTTTTCTGTTTTTCTATTAACAGTGAATCCCTTCTGGCTCTTCTTTCAAGAAGCCTATTATATTTCCAATTTTAAAAAAAAGAATTTTTATTAAATTAAAATTTTTTCTTTGTGATTATAAAATATAATTTATAGTAATATACCAAATTCAAAGAGCCGTTGTAGATGCTGATGGCTGTGGGCAGGAAGGATCTCCTGTGGCGCTCTGTCTCACAGGAGATCTGAAGAAGCCTCTGACTGAAGACACTCTGTTGTTGTACAACAGTCTCATGAAGAGGATGCGCAGGGTTCTCCGGGATGTTCTTCATTTTATGAAAAATCCGTCTTTGCACAATGATCTCCAGAGGTTCTAGATGAGTCCCCAGAACAAAGCCAGCCTTCTTTATCAGCTCGTTGAGCTTTTTGAAGTCCCTGGCTCTGATGCTGCTTCCCCAGCAGATGATGGCAGAAGAGATCCCACAGAAGATATGCAGCATCTTGGTGGAAACACTGAAGGACCTAAGCTTCCTCAAGAAGTACAATCTGCTCTGTCCCTTCTTGTAGATGGATTCACAGTTGCATCTCCACTCCAGTCTGTTGTCCAGGTGAACATCGAGGTATTTATACTCCTCCACTTACTCTCCCATGATGGAAATAGTGTATGACCTATTTTTGTTTGTCTGAAAATCTAAATGCTTTTTGCCATGCTCATATTTTCACTATTGCTAATTTAGCTACATTGTCACTACATTTAGTGAATTTTCAGACCCCTCTAGCAACTTTTTTTCAAAAAAGCGACTAGCAGCAAATCATTGACCATTTTCTGTGTTATTAGAGACTTTGGCAACTATATTTGAAAGCATGAACCTTTCTGCAATTACGGTCCTCAATGTGCAGTGAGCGCTGCCATGAGCCCCTCCCACGTCCCAAGCACTGACCGTTCAGTTTCACAGTAGCCTCGTGCAGCAAACCCTGCCTGCAGTCAGAGCAGAGAGGAATTTGTTGAAAAGTTTCTTATTCAGTGGGAATATAATAGTGTTGAAAACATGCGATGTAATAATATTCTTATGCTAAAGAAATGTAATAATAATGATTGATTAATAACTAATTAATAATGATTCTAAAAGTTGATGTATCTTTGCATATTTTGTAGCAAAGGGTGTCCCTGGCCAGAAGTTAATGGTGTTTTGGTGGCCGTGGAATGGAAATGTTTGGGAACTCCTGATCTCGTTAACCAATCCTGCCTGCTATCACAAGAACAAGAATGCTGTACAGTGTTGTCTTGCATTCCTCTGCATCACTCCTCCAACTCAGAAGAGGCAAAATGTTTATTATACCAGTTAAATTAGCTCAGGTGCTATTGATCAATCCCACCTACAGGTTTCAAGAGGAGAGAGTGCAATGAGATTAGTCAAACCATGCGGGATGCCCCTTGATTAGCATCTCCATTCATGTGGGCTCTCTCATAATTCTATTGAGGAGAAGCCAACAAGAAAAAAAAAAAACATTTCTTTTGTCTATGGTAAAAAATAACCTCAAAATGCTCATGAATCAAAGATGCAATGAAGAACCTATTGATTTTGATTTTGATTTTTTTTTCTGGGACACCGGATTTTTCCCCTACCTGACTTCACTACATTAGGGCAAGAAGAGAAGGTGTGAGTTTATCATTTAGGCTCCATTGATTTGGAACAGTGAATTCTAGGCCACTACCATCTACTGTGAGCATAAACAGGTCATATTGAAGGAAAGCAGATGCCACGTTTTTTTATTTAGGCCTGCAGTCAATGTTGCTATGTCAAATGCCAGCGGTTGCAAAGCCTCTTGAGATCTAGGAGCAGGGAAATATTGAGACAGGCTGGCAATAAAGCAAAAACTCCACTAAGAATAAAAAGGAAGGACTGATGATGGTGATGAAGTCTGTTCTCTGGAGACAATAGGCCTCAAGGCAGCAGCTCTGTGCACTGATGTAAATGTTTCCCCAATACTTTATTTAACCTCTCAGACAGCCTTCTAAACAATAACTCAATAACACACAGATGGTTCCTCCAAACTTTATACATTATTGCATCAGTGGAGCCTGATTCTTTGAAATGGTTTAGTAGACAGACAGACTTATTGATTCTTTTCAAAACAAACGGCTTAAACCTTTTTTTAACACAACAAATATTTCTGAAACACTCACAAAAAGATTTGTAGACCAGGATACAGAAAGGGGCTGATGTGAGATATTTTGAAGTTTTCAGAAAGCTGTGGATCTTTGAAGTTTCAGAGTGAAATATGCTCACACACCTAAGGAGAACTTTGAGGACACAAATCATAGATTTGTTCCACCAGAAACACACTTACTCAATAATACACTGTTGGATACTCTTGGATTATACACAGAGACAAAAATCACTAACCCTCCAGTACAGAAAATTCAGTTTGGACATAATTTGGTACACATGCAAACCACCGATGGGTAAATAAATGATTTGATTTTCAAGGTGCTAACTATAAACAGTCCATTTAAATACATTAATGAAGGTCAGCAAACACAGATGATGCCTCATAAATTATCAGCTTACTTGCACTGGAAGAAGTTCAATAAATTAATTTCCATTAGGACAAGTGGTCATCTAGAGTGACTCATCAAGTGGGCTGTAAATGTACTGCAGTAACCCAATGGTGGGCCACCCACATACAGTGGGGAGAACAAGTATTTGATACACTGCTAATTTTGCAGGTTTTCCTACTTGCAAAGCATGTAGAAGTCTTTAATATCATAGGTACTCTTCAACTGTTAGTGATGGAATTTAAAACAAAAATCCAGAACATCACAGTGCGATTTTTAAGTAAATATTACATTTTATTGTATGAGACAAGTATTTGATCACCTAACAACCAGGAGGGCTTCTTAAGAAGATCCTGTTCTCCACTCATTACCTGTATTAACTGCACCTGTTTGAACTTATTATCTGTATAAAAGACACCTGTCCACACACTCAATCAAACTCCAACCTCTCCACAATGGCCAAGACCAGAGAGCTGTGTAAGGACATCAAGGATAAAATAGTAGATCTGCACAAGGCTGGAATGGGCTACAGGAAAATAGCCAAGCAGCTTGGTGAGAAGACAACAACTGTTGAAGCAATTATAAGAAAATGGAAGAAGATCAAGATGATGGACAATCTCCCTCAGTCTGGGGCTCCATGCAAGATCTCACCTCCTGGGGCATCAATGATCATGAGGAAGGTGAGGGATCGGCCCAGAACTATACAACAGGACCATGTCAATGACCTTAAGAGAGCTGGGACCACAGTCTCAAAGAAGACTATTAGTAAGACACTACGCCACCATGGATTAAAATCCTGCAGCGCACGCAAGGTCCCCCTGATCAAGCCAGCGCATGTCCAGGCCCGTCTGCAGTTTGCCACTGACCATCTGGATGATCTAGAGGAATAATAGGAGAAGGTCATGTGGTCTGATGAAACAGAAATAGAGCTATTTGGTCTAAACTCCAATTCCCGTAAGAAGCACAAAAGAAACAAAACAGTCCCCTCCATGTTACACAGAAATGCTGGTGTTCTTTTATATGAAAATGTCATGTTTCCTTCTGTAAACATACAGCTGTTTTGATTGGCCAAAAAGATCCAGTTCTGTCTCAATTGTCCTCCAAACAAGAAGGTGTAACATCTTGAGGCCCTCCTGGCTCTTCTTCCATCAAGACCACGAGATTTCAGAGTTTATTGATGGTGCCATCAGAAAATGACATAGTTTTACCTTAAAATTCAGCTTGAATAGTTTTGGATTGTTTCCCTGACCCTTTTATACCGTCCACACTAGCCACCAACCCGATAAGTGTGGGGTTGTATTGGTTCTTGTGTCTATGTTTAGGGTGGTTGGCTGCAGTCCCATGAACCTCATCCATTTCAACAATATTAAAAACTGATGAGAACAAAACTTGAAGATGCTTGGAGTTGGTCCTATACCGTTTACCTTTAACGTGAATATCTATAATCTTGTTTCTGAGTTTTTCAGACAGCTCTCTGCTTTGCTTTCACTGGTCCATCTTAACCTTTGTAAAATCATTTGTGGGGCACTTTTTCATGTCCTGGATGCAGAAAAGAACCGTCGACAGTGCAAGACACAAATAACTTGTAAGCACTGTGAGGATTCTGCTTCAGAGCTTCCTATCAGTGCTAAAGTCAAGGGTTATTTCAACCTTTTAACCTGTTTTTATCATCTCTAGTTAAAAAAGGGAAATACTCACAATTAACAAATCTGAAGTTAATCATTCTATTTGTTAAAATACAAATAAGAATGTTTCAATTACTTTTTGGGGATTAGGAACATTAGTCAAAGCTGAACTTTCTACACTGATTAGAAAGTTTTCTAAAACACAATTTGTGACTTGAAAAACTTGTACTATATAGAAATAGATTCCTCCACCTTTCACTTTGCCGGAGAGTTCCGTGTCTCTGTCCGCTCTGTAGAGCTGGAATCCTGCCAGCTGCAGCGCAGAGTCCGGTATTAATCCATACAGCCACGTCTCCGTGAAGCACAAAACTGCTGATGAATAAAAGTCCCTGTTTTTCCCCAACAGCAGTTGTAGTTCCTCAATTTTGTTGGGAAGTGAGCGCACGTTAGAGAGAAATATTCCAGGTAACGGTGTTCGTAGTCCACGCTGGCGAAGACGTACCAGCACCCGTTTCACCGCGTGAACAAAGGTGAGCGGAACCTTTGACCAGAATGTCCAAATATTCCAGAGCAGTAGGCAGAAAAGTTGGAAATAACTCCTCTGGTGTAGTAGCCCTGATGTTCATGAGTTCTTCTCTGGTGAGAGAGCTCCGGGTACCATCACAGAAGACCGTTTTAAAGCAAAAAACAAAACAAAACAAAACATTGAGCACCAACACGCCGATGCGACCATCTTCAGCGCCATTTTAGGCTTTTGGTCAGATAGCTAAATGAAACTGAAGTTTTTTGCCTTCTGAGTGATTTGATCTATGTAATTTAAATCATGAAACTGTGCGATATTAAAAGCAGAAGTGGAGGATTTTCTTAAATTTTGATGTCAGTTGTGTTTTATGACACAAGCACACCTCTGAATCATTCCTCGCTTTCTTTAGAAATCACTCCTGTCAGCTTGAAATTTCTTGTTATTACCCCCTCATCCCTACGTCTGCCTTTGGGGACTGCATACACAGTTGCATCTTTTATCATTTAAGAGATGTAAAATGGTTCTCCTTTTGTTGCTTTCAACATCAACAATGTGCTTGTGAGGTTTGTTTGAAACATTTCAAAATGTTTGTCAGGTCCCTGGAGGGAATGCAGCTATCAGGGAGTGTGTTTTGTATAAATACCATTATACAGTTAGGACTCAGAAGCTACCTTTCTCTTTTTTTCTCAATGATAATAGAAGAAACCCTCAGGGGAACATGGGAAGGCAGTGTTGGCGGTCACTTTTGCAGTTTTTCTCTGGTAAAAGGAAACTCTTCTTACGTTTACAGCATACACATTGTGTCTTGCAAAGTACTTATACACTAAACTTAACCATAAATGTATGCATATTTTATTTGGTAGACCAAAACAACGTTGTGAGTAATTGCAAGTGGAAGGAAATAGACAGCTTTCACAAAAACAAAACGTCTTTGTGTAATTTTCAACTCAATAATTTCTAAAAACCCTAAAGAAAATCCAGTGCAACAAATTTCCCCCAGAAGTAACAGATTTAGTATATAGAGTTCACATGTATGTGATTTAGTCTTTCTCTGAAGGTCTCAGAGGTTTGTTAGGGAACATGAGTGAAAAAACAATATCACGAAAACCAGGGAACATAGCAGACAGGCCAGGGAGAAAGTTGTGAAGCAGTTTAAAGCTGAGTTAGGTTTTAAAATGATATTCTAAGATTTTGATTCACAAAGCTCTGTTCAATCTATCATCTAAAAATGGAAAGAGCATTACACATCTGCAAAATGACATGGAAGCATTGCTCAGAAAAGCAGCATAGAGGTCCATCCTGGAGGAGCAGCTGACAATCCACAGCTTAGGTGGAGACTGACAGCTTCTCAACCCTTTTATAAATTGGAATTTTATAAAGAAAAAAAAAGGGTAAGAAAACTATTGCTGAAAGAAAGCTAAAATAAGTCATGTTTGCCACAGCTAAAATGTGAAGGTAGGTACTCTATTCAGATGAGACATCATGCTGTGGGGATGCTTTTCTTCAATATGGGCACTAAAGCTGGTCAGAGTTAATGGGACGATGGATGGATCTGAAAAGTATCTTGGACATAAACCTGTTATAAGATGCGAAAGACTTCAGACTGGGATTGAAGTTCACGTTTCACTGGGACAACAACTCTAAACATAAAGCCATAGCTACAATTACATCCATCCATCCATGCTAACCATTACAGTGTCGCAAAGAAGCTGGTACTTAACAGTCATGTTTTTGGACTACAGTGGGAACCCATGCATGCACAGGGATAATCTGCAAACTCCATGCAGAAATAGCTCAGGCTGCGATTCATGTCCTGAGACCTTCTTGCTTCAAGGCAACAGTGCTAACCACTGCACCACTGTGCAACCCCTTAAAGCATCAATCATAAATTGCCCAGTGAAATTCTAGCTTTAAATCTAATTGGGTGAAAATCTATGTGAAAATTGATGCTCACAGATGCTCTCTGATAAAGCTTGAAGTATTTTGTAAAAAAGGACAGAAAAAAATGAAAAGCGACATGCCCTAACAGACTTGCAGCAAAAGCTGGATCTATGAAATATTGAGCTGAATACATTTGTCATCCACTTTTCAGATTTTTATTTGTAAAAACTAGATTTTCTTTCCTGTTAATGATTATGCAGTACATCCTAGTAAAACACATTGAAGTTATTACACAAAATGAAAACGTGAATAAGTTCCAGAGGGGAATGCATACCTTTGTAAGGCATGGTAGATTTCACACAAATAACTTTTTTGAAGAGAGGTTCTGTGGAGTTGCTATCATAGTATTTATTCCCTCAACTGCTTGTTAGAAATGTGAACACGGTTTCGGAGTGGTCGAGGCTAACTAGTCAGACGTATACCATCTGTTTTAGCAAACCTTTACCAGTTTAGAACAACTGAAATCTAAAATGTGCTATGCACTTTAAAAATCTGATATGACATTTTTCTACTACAGATAAGGAACTACTAACGATATAAACACAACAGAATGTCACTTCAAAAAATCTGGACAAATCTTTTATCAACCTACTAGTACTAGTAATAGTTTGGGATACGACAAAGATGTCAAATCCCAAAGAAATGCCCAACTCCTTCTGGTAAATGTGTCCTGAAACATCTAAGCTGGCTGCTCCAAAATTCATTGAGAGTTTAAATAAATGTTTTATTCTTCAGTTTGAACATGACTGTTTTTTGATCACTTTTGAAAATGATCAGTGTCACAACAGTCACAACAGTCAGAGTTACTCCAAAGAGAGCTACATTTCAAACATTTCAACGCCTGTCTGCCTGTCTAATTTCCTCCTTTGTAAAACAGATGTTTGTAAACGATTAAGGCTTCAAGCTATAAACTGGAAAACAAAATAAGAGTCAGCCAGAAGAATTACCCCAGTTCTAATATATATTTGATGTTTAACTTAAGTACGAACATGAATGCCTTTAAACAGCTGTTTCCATTATTACATTCAGCTGCTTTGTCAAGTCCACAGGAATATTAAGCAGTTTGTGTGATCCTTCATTCCCAAACTCACCACTATGTAGATGGGTAAGGATCTATTAAAGCTTAAAGTCTTCGTTTTACTTTCTGATTTATAGGTTCTGCTTCTTACAGAGAATGAAAGCAAGCAAACTGAGGACTCGTCATCGTTTAAAGACACAGGCAGCAGTTATTTAAGGAAAACTCCTACGCCAAACTACGCAGACATAATTAGACACAGACGTAAATCACAAACAAGAACTCATGCAAAACACACATGTTCAGAACAGCAGTCCCAGCCACATCTTCTTACATTAACTTGTATAATAACATGCCAATCAAACAGCAGCAGCAGACAGAAACGTGTAAATATTTCAGTTTGACAGTCAGCCTAGAGATTAATTATTGACCGTGTTTGGAGGGTTTGTATCACCGGAGTGACCAGCCCAACCCCCAGCATTCACTAAAAGCAGATGAAGGAAAACAACACTGATGCATTACAGTAGCAGGAATAAGACATCCAGTACTAGAGCATAGTTTGGAGGTAAAGAAAGCGGGGATGGCCATAAAGACAGCCACACTCTTCCTGTGGGTCCAACCTTGTGCTGTGTGAGGAAATAAAAACAGACGTGTGTAGAATACCATCCTGATTCCCGCATACAGAGTCATTAAGTTGTAATGTTTTGAAAGGTCACTTTGTTTTATTGCCGTGAGCTCCATGTGAAAACAGGTGTGTGTTTGTGTGCCAGCGTACTTAAAAGTGAATACAAATGTGCAACAGTGTGTAAGCACTTCTTGATAACGTTTAATAGCCAGAGGCCCAATTAGTGTTAACATCATCCTAATTACGCTGGAGTGGCCTTCACAGCCCGTAAATAAACACAGGCTGAAGCTGGTGTCAGCCGCTTCATTCACACAGCAGCGACCTTGAAAAAACTGAGCGGAAACTGAGCATGCAGCATTTTATGTAACGATAAATCAACAGAAAATAATTTTGAGAAAGTTTTATGTGAACATATACAACAATCCAGAAAGTAAATACACTGCCTCTCATATTTAAAGGTGACCTACTATACTTCCTATTAAACATTTGGGATAGTTCTATGAGGTATACAAAAACATCTTAATTACATTTTTTGAACAAAATCATTCCCAGATAATGGGATTTCACCTCCTCAGTTTCCTCTTTTTTGAGATCCTTTCAGAATGAGCTGTTTTAGGTCTCTGTTACTTTTACGCAAATTAGCTGGATCTGGCCACACCCCCAACCAGCGCTTCGTACACGTGAAAATGAGACCGAAATTCATAAGACACAACAATAAGTATTTACATTTCCATCATCTGCATATTTGCCACAAACAGCAGGGTGTGAAATTTTCTTCAGTCGAAGTCTTTCAGCAAACCCTGATGTTACTGATGTGAGTTCTCAAAGCAGTCCGTGGTGAAGTGATTAACTCAACATATTACTGTCTTCAGCAATGTGACTAGAACATTGCCCTCAAAAATAAAATGTAGTCACAAATCTCTATTACCCGACAGTAGGAGAATGTGCATGGACACATGTGGGTCTTTGCAGCCAACAACAGAACATCTGCCTTTGAGGGTAGCCATTGTAGAGTACCTGTAAGGTAAAACCAGCTGGCGAGACGTGATCCTCCACCGATAATCAAGTGGGTGGAGCTTCGCTTCAGTTGCTGGTCAGGGGTGGGACTCAAATAACGTTGCTAGGTGCCAGTGTAATTGTGATTACACAATTACACAGCTTTTGAAGCTGTGCATTTTTTAGAAAAAATAAAATAAAAATAAAACATTCATTTATAGCCAAAAAACGTGTTTTTTTGAATTTGGACGGTTTGTAGAAGCATTAGAGACCCAAAAGGAAGTATTAAAACAATCAAAAAGTGAATTTTGCATAAAAGGCCGTTAAGTTGTTAGATATACAGTAATATATATATATATAAAAAACATGACACCCATGGTGGTTTCTAACATATTTGGACATATACATTTGATTTCAATTTTAACAATACAGAAAAATTCTATGTAAAATAAAAATTGAGGATGAAGTGTAATTAAAATTTTAATTTCTCGTAAGACATAAACCAGGACTCCCCAATGAGTACTTCCACTTTAATGTGTTAAAACTACACACAGGCATGTCATATCAGGTGCACATGATGCATAAGCATTTTGAAGGGTTTGATCTCAGACATAGTTTGGTGTGCTCCCGACACACAAGAGAGTACTGTTAACCATCAATAAATCTCAACAGAAAGAAATTGCAGCAACACGTGAGTCTGGTCATGGATGTAAAGAGATCCAAAATACTTTTGAAATTACCCACTAGAGTAGGAAAAATAGTCCAAAAGGAGGATATTCAAAATAGCTGCCAACATGCCCAGCTCTGGCCATTCAAGCAAGATGCTAAAAGAAGTCTCCAAAAATACCAAAATCTCATCACAGGACATACAGCAGGCCCTTGCTACTGATTTTGTGAAACTGCATGCCTGTACAGTCAGAAATAGAGTGTGCAAGTTTAACTTTCATGGAAGGTCAGGAAGGAGGGCACCTTTGCTCCCCCACAAAAATATGAAAGCCAAGCTACAATAAACAAGACATCTGGAGCAATGGTTTTTGGACAGATGTGTGTAACATTAAGTTATCTGGACATCATAATACAGAAAAAACAATTACAACATTCCAAAAAAAGAAGTTCATATCAACTATGAGGTGTGAGTTTCATGGTGTGGGGATGTTTTGCTGCAATAGCAACCTAGCCAGCTTGATGTCATAAAATCCACCATTAATACTACCATCTATTAGATCAGGGGTTTCCAGCTCCAATCCTCAAGGGCCGGGCCTTAAGTCCTTGCTCCAACACGGCTCATTCTAATTGCCGAATCATGTCCTTAGCATGTCACCTAGTCTTGTAGTGGCCTGCTATTGAACCGTTAATTTGGTTCAGGTGTGTTGAATCAGGGCAACAACGGCTGAATCAGGTCAGACTGCGCACCACTGCATTGGATGGTGCTCAAAGGAAATGTGTTAACATCTGAAACAAAACTAAACCTTGCAACATGCCAATAACCCAAAACATCCCAGAGCAGCCCCCAAGGACAGTCTGAGAATTAGGAAATGGAAACTCAAACTCAAAGCCCAGATCTTGATCTAATTGAGATGCTGTGGGGTGACTTAAAATGAGCTGTACATGCAAGAAACCCTTCAAACATCTGACAGCTGGTGGTGAGGAGACAGACCAATTCTCCTTAGATCAGTGGCTGGTTTGGGTGTTTACCTGTAATTACAAATTTTATTTCAGATATAAAACATGGTGTGATGTAAACATTTTTCAATAAAAACAAAATAATTAATAGAATATCTTAATTTCTTTTCACAAGACTGTTTGATGTTTAGATAATGAGTGATGACTGAAAACAGCAGAAAAAAAGGTTAGAGAGACAGGGCCAACAGTGGATCGATGGGAAGATTCTTCCAGAGGGCAACAACCCAGATCCAGTTTGGTTCCCCATGATTGTATTGCTCAGACTCCACATGTGGGAAAACTTACATCAAAGGCATCAAAGATAAAAGAACAACATAATCCATGTAGATGTGTTCAGTGCATGCATTAAATGGTGTGTCTGCTGATTGCATTCCCACACCTTCACATGATGAGTGGCCACAGGTAAAGAAGAATTTGGCATCTTGTCAAGGTTTGAGCACTGTTGACACTAGAAACCTGCTGGGTGGGATTCAGAACTGCATGACTGCGTATCAGTTCTACTCATGAATAAGGTTCTGAATCTAGTCACTCACCAATCCATAGCTTTCATCTACAGAGATTAGCCTCAGAGGGAAAGAAGAACAAAATCTAAGCCTGTTTCTTTGAAGACTGAGGGTGGTCCATTTCTCCTCTGATCACATAAGACCTAAAATCTGTCACGCACTGCTCTGCTGGGTATCAAATAGAACAAACGCCAAACCTTTAGAATGGGTCAAAGTAAGAAGATAGAGTGCCTAGCAAAAGTATTCATACCCCTTCAGCTGTCAAACTTTGTTACATGTAACTACAAACTTGAATATATTTTTTGTATTCTATGTGACAAACCAACAAACAGTAGCAATTGTCAAGTTACTGGAAATGGATACATTGTTTCCATATTTATGCAAGATAAAAATCTGATAAGTGTGGCATAGTGACAATAATAGTCCAGGATTGAAGAGCCAACAGCAAGTCAAGTAACATAAACATTTTTTTTTAGCAAATAATAACCTAAGAGAAAGTAAAGGAGAACCTAGAAGAAAACAGTGGGAACCACAAAGAAAAGCCACTTAACTTCCGTTTCCAGTTTAGGAGCTGTGCTGCTCAGCCAGAACCCAAACCAAGAAAGCCAAGACTAGTTTTATTTCAACCTAAACAAATAACTTCTGTCTAGGAACCAGCCTTCACCTTACTTCACTTCACCACCCAAAGCAATAAGCAAACCGCACCTTCACCAAGCTCTAGCAGGACACATGCTGCAATGAAACCAGCTTCTCTCCCACCTTTATACTCTGCTTGTCAAGGGCAGAGTGGAATAAGCTGTGCCCTCCTAGCTACAGAAACCTAACTGTAACAGAAACACTCAGGGGGAGAACGATTCACGTACTGGCATGCGGACACTGTTTCATGTAATACCCCTAAATACAATCCAGTGCAATTATTTCTAATCTAATCAGAATTTACCAAAAATAATAAATTGAGTCCACATTTTTGTAATTTATTCTATATATAAGTACAGCTGCGAAGGCCTGTAAAGGTTAGTATTTCAAACAATGACCCAAGATTTTAACATTTCATGAAGCACTGTTGAGTCCAGTATTTGAAAACTGAAAAACATTGGCACAACTGACAAGTGACAGGCTGGGAAATGAGAGCACTGATTGGAGGTGCAGCCAGGAAGTTCATAGAAACATGGGCGGAGCTGTAGAGATCAACGGCTCAGGTTTTAAAAAAATTTTTTTATGGAAGAAAGGCAACGAGAACAAATATCATAAGAAGCCCCATGTGCAGTTTGCCACAAGCCATGTAGGAGACACAGTAAACATGTGGAGGAAGGTGTTGTGCTCATATGACACCAAAACATTTTCGCCAACATACAAATTACTCTGTGGCAGAAAACTAATGCTGCACAGCGTCCTGCATACACCAACCTGAAAGTGAAATATGGTGGTGGCAGCATCATGCCATAGTGATGTTTTTCTTGAAATTCAGCAAGGTAGCTGGAGTTAAATACAGGCCAGTCCTGTATTTAACTGTATCCTGTATTTAAGACTTCATAGTGGGATGGAGATTCACCTTCTAGCAGAACAATGATCCATAGCATATAGCCAAAGCCACAAGTTTAGAGCAAAGCATATTTGTTTATTAGAATGGTATAGTAAAACCCAATGCCTAAATCAATTGGCTTAAGCCATGTTGCGGTAAAGAATTGGCAAACGTTTTTGATATGCAAAGCTGATACAGACAAACTCCAAATGACCTGCAGCTGTAAATCCAGTAAAAAGAACAAGCATACTTCACACTTTCCAGGTCAACTACATGAAATCCAGATAAAAGACACCAACGTTTGCGGTTTTAAAGTGACCAAATGTGAAAACATTCAACTTGTAAAATAAAGAGCCAAAAAAAAAAAAACAAATACGTATAACAGCCTCTGTCATAGCTGTCTGAGGAGCCCGGGTATTCATCTAAAATGTCAGTGTTACCTCTGTTCCCTGATGTGGCGTCAATGTTAGAATGGTCCGAATAAAGAATGGACAGTTGATTGTATTCTTTTCATCTTGCCCTCACGTCTCACTGGACCCAGGAGAGAATGCTGGACATTCACGACTGTCTGACAACGCCTGTCACATTGCTGATATGTCACATATAGGGGGAGCTGGCAAGCTGAGAGAGGTGAGGAGTGGGAGATACCAAATAAATGTCTGTCTATACTTTGCTGAGAGCCCTTCAATAGAAAACAAATCAAGCCGAACCAATAATGTGTTGAGGAAAACAACATTGGAGAGAAAAGGGCAGCAGCAAAGGAGATTTAGTGTGCCGTGTCTGGAACCACGACTTGTAGCCAGGGGCGCGTCACCTCCTCCTTCTCTCCTTCTCTCATTGCCTTTCTTCATCCTAAACCCTCCATTTGTCCCTGATCCATTATGTCGCTCTGCAGTCAGACATAGTGGGCCACGGCCGTTATGTAACAATTCATTTGTTGGCTGATGCGAACAGCGCACAGCAGCAAATACAGCCTTTATCTGCACAGATGCTGGTCTACACAAACAAACAAAGACAAACTCAAACTGTGGCAGAATGGGAAACATACACTGGGGTTGGAAATTTGAGTCTTATGGTCTTTGTTGGCGTGTCATGAGGATGGAGAGCCAAGAGGACTTTAAGGCAATCTGTTAGGTTTAATAATTCTCTCATGAAGGCTGTAAGCACCAAATCTGAAGAGTTTGGACACATTTTTGTAAAAACATGAAAGATGTAATAAATAGGCACTATATTTCATGTTTCTTAATATTAATGAATGCATAGAAGTGACAACATACTGGTACACACATGCAATTATTATTCAAGAATAGTAAACTGCCCTGGCCTATTCATACATTCATGTAATTTTGTGGGTTGACTGGTTTCTATTTTGTTGCTTTAGAAAAACAAAAAATAGTCCAACCTCAGGGACAAGAACAGGATATAGGTCACTCTTTCTTTAAGAACGCTTCCTGTATTTTATGAATTGGTGAACCCAGGTTCACTTCTAAGTAATAACTGAAAGCGAAAGCAAGGAAACATTGCTAATACAACTTGAAAACATTGTGTCGTACCTAAAGGTTCCAGGAAAAGAACATTTTAATTAGTCAATATCTCGAAGTATCCACCTGCATCAACCACCTGTGCTGGCTGGCCTAAAACTGTACCATTCTTGAATTGTGGTTGTGGGGGTGGAGAAAATCCTTTTGAGAGCCACAAATTTCCATACTTCAACATTATTGTACTGTAGTAAACTAAATAAATACATTATTTAAATGCTTTTTCAACATAATTACCAGGGGTGTCAAAAAAGTGTCTACACGGTGTCTGTACATCACAAGAGTTGCTTGCTAGTATGCTCACAAAATCTTAAGGATTGGCTAATCATAAGAAATAAGGAATTCTTTTCTGTCAGCTTTGATAACATTGACACTCAGCTTGCTTACTTAATAAATTAAGTATGCAAAAATATACCAACATGATGCAGCTTATTTAGGAAAATGCAACACAGTACCAATATGCTATGTTGCTGACACCTAAAGTGACTTTATTTTAACTTGCCTCTAAGTCGAGTATTTAAAGTTGAAGCGGGTTTTGCCATACCTATTTAGACTGGAGATTTTTTAAACATGGTCCCAGTCTGCCCACCGTACCCAGGGTAGGAGCTTTCCCTACACTAATGCTTGTTGTCATAAAAACATTTTTTGCAGAATTTTGCCAAAAGACATATCTCAACCAAGGCTGGAACTTTAGTGTGTCTAGGAAAATACTTTATCCTTTTTATCAAAGGACATTGACTGCAGCAGTTTGATCCACAGGAGGTAGAAAGGCAAAATATAGCAAGACATGTCTGTTGTGTTTTAACTTTAATCATTGTCACAAGAGTTCTAAGCTGTGTTGCTACAGAGACAGAGTGTTTGGTACAATGCATGCTGGCATGAGAAGATGAGCTGTAGCTGTTATGAAGCATTTAAGGTTCTTAAATACCACAATGATACAACTGCAAAACAAAAAAAGAACAGTTATAGTCTGGAAAAATACATTGTCTCCTATTGTGTGTTCATGCAAGCCCCTTTCAGGAGAAAATGTCTATTTACATGTTTTTTCTAAATGAAAGAGGGCCAATTTTAGAAAAAAGCTGGAGACAACATAGCCTAAAGAAATGCTTGCAGGAAAAGAAAGTACAAATCTTATTTCATCTTGTCTTATTAACAACAGCAAGCAGATAACTGTGCAGTTGCCCCAAACGCTAAGAGAAATGTGATTTAATGAAGCCAGGCAGCCACTGCGGGGTCCACAAGCTACAGAACCATATTTGTCATCACAATACGTCCTGTACTTCACGCTGCCCAGACCCATTTCCTGAGCTCGTCCTCACTGTGTTTGCAGCGGCTAATGAGGAAAATTAGAGAAATAAAGAATACAGTTCAGTATGGATTTGAGTCAACACATCACAGAGAACAGCCAGTCTGGGTGAGAGGGGGGGGGGGTGCATGATGGCAAGGAAATCTATTGTTTCAGCCAGACCTCACTGGTAAACATACGGCAAACATTTTCTCTAATTAGCAGGGCTTCTGTGCCAAAGCCTGTGCAGGAAATGGTGATTACAGCAATCACAGTGGTGCACCTTGAAGATATGGGTTATACTGGTTTCACTACATCTTTCTTTAATCTTCTAGAAAGAACTTTTTATAGTGCCTTGCAGAAGTATTCATACATACATCCTCTTGAACTTTCTCACATTTTGTCATGTTACAAGAACAGACTTCAACATATTTACTGGAACTTTATATGACAGACCAGTACAAAGTAGTGGACTGTCATAAAAGAGAAGGCAATAAATACATACTTTCCATATATATATTTTTTTACAAATAAAAATCTGAGAAGTGTGACTTGTATTTGTGTTCAGAACCCTAGAGTCCATACTTGTTGGCCCACCTTTCTCTTCGTTTACAGCTGTGAGGCATTCGTGGGTTGGTTTCTACCAGCTTTGCACTATATTTTTTACATTCTTCTTTGCAAAACAACTTAAGCTTAGTCAGATTGGATGGAGAGAATCTAGATAGATCTATCTATCTATTTTCAAGTCCTGCTGCAGATTTTCAAAGGCATTTAGGTCTCCATTATGATTTAATCTAAACCATTCCATTCTAGTTTTAGCTGTATATTTACAGTGATTATTGGACTAGCTCCAGTCTGACTCCATGTTTTCCACTCTCCAACACGTTCCATTATCTATGATATGCTTTCTTGTCCCTGCAGTAGAAAAGTAATCCCACAGCATGATGTTGCCACCAACATCTTTTGCAGTGGGGATAGTGTATTCATGGGGGAAGTACAATTTTCTCTCCAGGTGGGTAAATCAAATTTTGTTTTTGTCTCATCTGACCAGATCTCCCACGTGTTTACTGTGTCACTTCATGGTTTCTAGTGAACTGCAATTGGGGTTTTGTATGGCTTTCTTGCCATTCTTCCATAAAGGCCCGATTTGTGGAGTGCAAGACAAACAAAACTGGTGACAGATTCTCAAGCCTGAGATGTTGATCTCTACAGCTCCTCCCGTATTTCCACGGGCCTCTTGGCTGCAATGGCCTTGTCTCCTATGCTTATTAAATGGACACCCATGTGTTGGACAGTTTCAGTTGCGTCTTTCTAATGTATTTTCAAATACTGGAATCAACAGTGCTCAATGAGATGTTCAAATCTTAGGTTATTGTTTGATGTCCTAACCTTCACAGGTCTTCACAGCTGAACATGCATATGGACTCTAATTTGGTTACTTTTCAGGGCAATGGGTTGCACTGGACCTGCAAATAGGAGCTCTTACATGGCTTTCTTTTTGTCAGTCCTCCAATAAAGGCAAGATTTCTGGAGTGCACCACTATTTGTTGTGCTGTCAAAAGATTATTGCACTTAGGCCATGGATCTCTGAGACTCCTCCAGAGTTACCAGAACCTTTTGGCTGCTTCTGCTTCTGTCGGTTAAGGCAGACGGCCACTTCTTGGTAAGTTTGCTGTTTTGCCTCACTCTTACCATTTTCAGAGGATGGATTTAGCTCTGCTAGATGTCCAAAGCTGGGGATAATATTTTATAACCTAACCCTACTTTGAACTTCTCCTCAGCTGCATCCCTGTTATGTTCCATGGTCTTTATAACACAGTTCAGTAATGTTCTCTACAAACCTCTAAAGCTTTCACAGAACAGGTGGATTTGAAATGAGTTAAAATAACATACATGTTGACTTTATTCACACCTTAGTTCGCTTTGACGGCAGCTGGTTGCACTGTATTTTTAGGGGTAACGTAACAGAACACGGCCAAGTTCAACATGTATGACTCCCAACACTGTATATCCTTCCATATCTCTGGTGTCTGAACCAGTAACATGCACGTGTTTTAGCGCAGGTTCAAATAAAGGACAGGACATTCATGTATACCACTGAATAGATGGAGATTGGCTGCATGAAGGCTAATAATAATAATAAAATAAGCAAAAACTGTATATGAACATTGTTGAGGATTTCTTTATCAAGCTATCACATCTCTTCTTGGCACAGCTATTTCAACAGTGTGATAAGAGTGTTTTGAGTTCTAACGTCTTAATAATAGATATATGCATGGAAAAAAAAGTATTTAGACATTATGACTGAACCCCCCTTTTGGCAGCACCAACAACATCCTGGGAAAATAAAATACTAAGCGGATCATTTTCAGACTAGAGCTGATTCTGTAAACACTAAACTCCTGCAGTGCTTGCTCTTCACTCCGTTCTGTCTACATTTCTTTTACTCTCCCCATCATTTTCAGTCAGAAGATTAAATAAGGGTTTCACAGATGTCAAAAAGTATTAACTTCTTGCGCAAAATTATAGTGTGAAGGATATGGCGATAGAACACATCACTTTCTCCACAGTGCATAGGGCTAAGTGCCAGCCTTCAACTTTTTTTTAAACTGAAAGACGACGAATGTTAGTTTGAAAAAGAACAAAATCATCTGCATGATCCTAAATCCTAAAATTTGGTGGTGTTTGCATATATATAAACCTTGTTTCATCAATTGTTGCATGCATTGCAAGCATGTTTTGCAACATATAAAGGTATAGGAAAGCTATCAGTAAAACTATTTAAAAATGAAGATAACTGCTTCAAAATTTAGAAAAAATTACCACAATATCAGAAAGAGAAATCTGCAGGAATTACATATTTTAAATGGTATATAACATGTTTTTGACTCGATCAGTCAGCATTCAAAGATGTTCGTTCAGTATTGGAGAATTTGACAATATAAAAAAGATTTTCCTTTATTTTAAGATCAAAAGACAAACATTGCTATGGTCACACCTTTGACTAATTAATTAAAGATGACTGATCTTAATAAAATCTCCACAGCAAATTTTGCATCTAAGAACCCTAAATCAAAATACAGCCACCACTATGTTTCAACACTAGGAATATGTTCATGTATCATCCATTAGAATCCCTGTAACAACCATAATACTGCAGTTTAAATATTCAATACAATACTATACAATACTATAATAGAGGTTTTAGTTTGTCCTTATATATATTTTTTACAAGGATGATATTCTTATAACAGTTAAAAACTGAAAAATGGATATCCATCTATCCATCCTTTGATTTTCTATATCTGCTTCTTTCATACAGGGTTACGGGGAAGCTGGTGCCTATCTCTAGCAGTCTAAGGTCGAGAGGTGGGGTACACCCTGGACAGGTCGCCAGTCCATCGCAGGGGAACACAGCGACACACAGGACAAACCACCCATTCACACACCCATTCATACATAAGGGCAATCTGGAGAGACCAGTTGACCTAACAGTCATGTTTTTGGACAGTGGGAAGAAGCCGTAGTACCTGGAGAAAACTGAAATTTATATTTGAGGATTAAATAACTCTGTCCAGAGTGGGGCTCACATGAATGCTATTTTATTTATTTTTAGGGGACTTATAAAATCCCTTAGTAAAAATCAGTTGCAAAAGAGATTGGCTCCAATTACAGTAAACCTTGATGTTTCAGTCATAGAGACACTCCCATCATCATCACACTGCTTCCGCTTAAAGCTTCGAGGCTTTGGCAGAGAGAATTTCACAGATTTTTCATTATTTTATATTTTATACACGTCCTACAGATACACTTTTCTTACTAATTGGGGACCATTTAAGGGAATGTGAACAGGCAACACAATGTGAACAGGCAACACAAAGAAAAACAAATTTCCTCACTATTTGGGCTGAATATATTTAGAAGCCTACTTATGCTCATGTTCTGCCTATCTAATTTAGGCAATTAGGTTCCAAGGCAAACCAACACAAACACAATTATTGATTCCAACATGCAGACATGAATATTACACAAACATACATAATGAAGTTTACATGTTTGTGTATACATGACCATATTATCTGTATAGCTGTGTCCTGAAGCATGAGATCTATCTTCTTGGCTGGTGTGATTTGTGGTGTAGGGCAGACGATTAGAGAGGAGAGATGAGTTGGTGTCAGCCATGGTATGTGCATGTTAGCAAAGTGGAGATGGAGCAAGGAGATGACGGTTTGCACTCCATTTTCTCTGACAGCTGCAGCCAGAGGCAGAGAGCGCTAGGAAGCAGGTAGATATGCTTAGAGAGATAAGTTGGGAGATGATGAGAATTGAGTGTTCACAGAGTGATAACACACACCTTTACCACAGCTTATTCTGCCCACTGACCTTCAACTGCTGCTTCTATTCTCTCTTTGTTATTCTTCCAAGACTTTGGCCTAGTTTTTCCTTTTCCTTTTCTTTCAAGAGGCCGACTATAACCAAACTCTTGACAGAATGTTCAGCTAGTAGGTAACTGGAAATGACCTTTAGCTCACTAGCAACAAAAGATGGACTTGAAGAGATATAAACATTGATGAACATTGAGTGTAATGATGAGACATAACATGACAAAAGGCAAGGTAAGTTGGAGTGATGTTGAGATGTGAGAAAAAATGAACTCTTCTGCTTTAGTAAATTTTTTTTTCTCAAGAAAATGGAAATTAGATGACTACAACATTTGGGTTAAGTGAAAAAACATAAGAAAACTAAGGAACTCTCAGGGGTGGTACTGTATTCTTGTGCCAAACTCACGTCAGTTTTTATGTTAAAGATCTGAAGCTTTGGGCTGCCTCAGAGTGGGTTCAGAAGTGCAGCCCATGAAACAACTCCAGGGTATGGCCTAACTGTGCTTTAAAAATTGATCAATGAATAAGAATAATAAAGCAGGATATCCATGAAAGGATGCCATTAGTACACTGATAAGATTTTTTTAAACTGTAATCCCACTGCAGCTTCTGGTTCTAGAAAAAAAGATAAAGCAGCAGGATGATCAAATAGAAACTCAAGTTGTTTCTGTTGTTTTCTGTGATTAAACAGCAAAGCACTGACCTCACAAGAACCAATCTGAGAAAACCAATATGTGCAAACAACAGCGGAAAACCGGTTTCCACCATTCTGCTTGCAGTTGCTTTCCAGATGTTAGGCCTGTTTTTATAATGCTGCTTTATTGCTGAATTCCAGGGAAACAAGAAGAACCGAGATATATTTTATGATCTACATGAAGGTGTTTAATTAGCGATCCAACACAAAAACAATGAGTGAATGTGTCTGGATGGGATGGCTGTAATGAAAAAGACGTGAAGCCATATGGAATGAAGGAACTGTGGCAAGGGAACAACATAACAAGAAGACGTTGATGAGAAAAATAAGAGTGCTGCAAACTATGTGTTTGGTGTGCAGCTGTCCCTGTTCTTCTGTTCCCACTCAGTAACCAGACAGTACTTGTTAATACCACAAAACTGTTTTCCTAGCTGAGTGCTTGACTATCATATTGGTATTTAATTTCCTCATCTTGGTGTAGTTTTGCATTAATCAAGGTCTTGTTGTCTTTATTCACCCCACACAATACCACAACTGTAGAGAAAAATAAAAACGATCAAGTGGACAGATCAAGCGGACAGAGACTGAAAGAATCCATACTCAAATATAATTACAAAATACACCACACATTGTAGGACCAAACCTGTTATACTTACGATTTGTTATCGTCATGTTTGGGTTCTCTCAGGTTTTAAAAATCACCCGACAATTTTCAGTCTTACTGTATAAACCAGGCATTAGATGAATGCCATTAAATTTAACCTTTCAAACATGTATTTGAAGCCTTTTTACCAGTGATAATTTTTAAATACACAAATTTGGATTTACATTGGAATTCCTGTGATCCACATGGAATCAAAAGTATTAATGCAAGTTTAAATCTATTTATTCACCCCCAGAACGATCTTCATACATGTCAATTAGCAAGCTGCAGAGAAAACATGAAAATGCCTTTGTGTTCATCACCATGGTCCTGGCATGATTCTGGCTGAATATTTGCTCAGTCTTCTTATTAGAAATTTTAGAGCTGATGTAAATTCATTGTTCGCCAGAGAAGAACCTCAATTTTAGGCATAGTCCTTATATTGTGAGTAAAGCTGAGGTTGGCGTCATACCAGGAGTTTTATTATAGTCTTCTTTATCTGCTCCTAAACAAGTTTCATAATGATTATTTTGCTTATCGATTAATTTGTCGACTATTTTTTGGATTGATTGATTGATAATCGGATAGCCAAAGGTGCCTAAAAGGCAATTTTGTTTTACCAGTTTTTGATCCAGGTGAAGCTAAAACTATGCCACTTGAGTTCTGGATATAGTATGTTTACAGATAAATAAGGTTTTTTGTTCAATTCTGGCCTAATTTACTGCTCTGAGTGGTTTGTTCTTTCAGCAAATGGCATGTTTCATGCTCAAGTTAACGATTATTCGATTACTAAATTAGTTGACGATTATTTGAATAATCATTTAATCACGATTAATCCGATTAATTGTTTTAGCCCTAGATTACTGCCCTATTGGAACACCAAACTGTGGCCAAGTTTTAACCATTTAGCAACTAAACTGAAATTCAAGAATTTGCACTTAATCTTTATTATTCGATCGATTTTGTCAAGTAACAACACCACTGGCAGTGAAACACATCGTTGACATGATGCTGTCACTAACATGCTTGAAAGCTGGGACTGTGTTATGTTTGAAAGCTTCTGCTAAACTTCCCCAAAAAATCTTTATGTTATTGTGGACCAATAGCCCATTAAGTTTCATCTTACCATGAAACGTTACTCCATTGGGTATTTAGTATGAGCAGCTGCAAAGTGTTGCTGATATGGGGGCAGGAGCTTTCCTTTGTTTCCTTAAATTTACTGCAGTCACAGATGACCAGTGTCACTGGTGTTCCAGTATCTTCAAGGTTATGACAGGCTTGAGTTCTGGTGGTTCCCAGATTGATCTGGATCACAATTAGGTGTTTCAACAGGGTTACGATCTTGGAATGGATAAAGGAAAATAACATTAAAGCCCTGACATCAACTCTACTGGAACTTTAGAGACTTTTCCTAAAAGCTGGGTGCATGTTAGGAAACCAGTTAATTCATATGAACTGCACCAGCTCCAACTAGTTGATGGACATTTAACCAAATATCAGTGAAGGTGGGCATATACAGGTCCTTCTCAAAATATTAGCATATTGTGATAAAGTTCATTATTTTCCATAATGTAATGATGAAAATTTAACATTCATATATTTTAGATTCATTGCACACTAACTGAAATATTTCAGGTCTTTTATTGTCTTAATACGGATGATTTTGGCATACAGCTCATAAAAACCCAAAATTCCTATCTCACAAAATTAGCATATCATTAAAAGGATCTCTAAATTAGCTATGAACCTAATCATCTGAATCAACGAGTTAACTCTAAACACCTGCAAAAGATTCCTGGGACCTTTAAAACTCCCAGCCTGGTTCATCACTCAAAACCCCAATCATGGGTAAGACTGCTGACCTGACTGCTGTCCAGAAGGCCACTATTGACACCCTCAAGCAAGAGGGTAAGACACAGAAAGAAATTTCTGAACGAATAGGCTGTTCCCAGAGTGCTGTATCAAGGCACCTCAGTGGGAAGGAAAAAGTGTGGCAGAAAACGCTGCACAACGAGAAGAGGTGACCGGACCCTGAGGAAGATTGTGGAGAAGGGCTGATTCCAGACCTTGGGGGACCTGCGGAAGCAGTGGACTGAGTCTGGAGTAGAAACATCCAGAGCCACCGTGCACAGGCATGTGCAAGAAATGGGCTACAGGTGCCGCATTCCCCAGGTCAAGCCACTTTTGAACCAGAAACAGCGGCAGAAGCGCCTGACCTGGGCTACAGAGAAGCAGCACTGGACTGTTGCTCAGTGGTCCAAAGTACTTTTTTCGGATGAAAGCAAATTCTGCATGTCATTTGGAAATCAAGGTGCCAGAGTCTGGAGGAAGACTGGGGAGAAGGAAATGCCAAAATGCCAGAAGTCCAGTGTCAAGTACCCACAGTCAGTGATGGTCTGGGGTGCCGTGTCAGCTGCTGGTGTTGGTCCACTGTGTTTTATCAAGGGCAGGGTCAATGCAGCTAGCTATCAGGAGATTTTGGAGCACTTCATGCTTCCATCTGCTGAAAAGCTTTATGGAGATGAAGATTTCATTTTTCAGCACGACCTGGCACCTGCTCACAATGCCAAAACCACTGGTAAATGGTTTACTGACCATGGTATCACTGTGCTCAATTGGCCTGCCAACTCTCCTGACCTGAACCCCATAGAGAATCTGTGGGATATTGTGAAGAGAACGTTGAGAGACTCAAGACCCAACACTCTGGATGAGCTAAAGGCCGCTATCGAAGCATCCTGGGCCTCCATAACACCCCAGCAGTGCCACAGGCTGATTGCCTCCATGCCACGCCGCATTGAAGCAGTCATTTCTGCCAAAGGATTCCCGACCAAGTATTGAGTGCATAACTGTACATGATTATTTGAAGGTTGACGTTTTTTGTATTAAAAACACTTTTCTTTTTTTGGTCGGATGAAATATGCTAATTTTGTGAGATAGGAATTTTGGGTTTTCATGAGCTGTATGCCACAATCATCCGTATTAAGACAATAAAAGACCTGAAATATTTCAGTTAGTGTGCAATGAATCTAAAATATATGAATGTTAAATTTTCATCATGACATTATGGAAAATAATGAACTTTATCACAATATGCTAATATGTTGAGAAGGACCTGTATATATTTAAGCCTATGTGTATCATTTTGATCCTTTGAATTTATTGTGGACTTTCTTTAGCATAAATCCTATTGCATAGACCGGACTTGCAGCTCATAATAACTACCGCCATCTGACTTTTTAAAAATTTGAACAACTGCAGTGCCTTTCGCTGAAAACATTTGTAAAGTACAGCAGCTTACAGGCATAAGGGAGGGGAAGAGTGCAGGTTTTACCTGCTTTGACTCATATTCATTCACCTCAAACTTTAAAATGCTAAAATATCTTCTGGTTATGTCTCACTGGTCAGCTTTCAACACATGGAGTTCGAGCATCAGGCTGCTAAATGAAGCTTCACCTTAATGCAGAAGGTCAACAGATTTATAAATATCCAACAAGTGGATAAAAGATGGATTTTATTATTAAAATATTTAATGCAGTCGGATTTACCAAGAATTTGAAAATTCGCGAACCCGTTTTGCATGATGCATTGTTTGGATACTTTGAAATCACTTTGGATCAGTAGATCCTGTGTAATAATTCTGATTTCGAGCAGATATGAGACCAGAGCTGTAAATCTGACATGAAGGTATGCAAGAGAACATGAAAGGAATGTTTTACACTGGTCCAGAAATGCTGCAGTGACCTACTTTTGATCTGGGAGGGATGAACGGAGGGAGATTTTTAATAAATGCATCACAGCTCTTTCTTTGATTTTCATGAGGATTTCTGCAGCAGGCAGTCAAAAATCTCTGATACTCCCACTCATGCATTCGTCAATACATTCATACACTGTTTAAGTGGGATGGATAGAAGTTGAAAAGAACAGACAGTTTTTCAAATGCCTCTATCAACTGAGAAACGTACTGATTGATCAGATGTTTACACACATTTTAAATCTCTTCTACACCTAAAGCAAATGTCATTATTCAGAGCTGTCAATTGCAGTAAAGTGAATATTATTGCTAAGTTATTTCACCAGAGAACAAATTCTCCTTTGTGTATGCGATACACATAATGATTCCCTTTATTTTAAGCACGGCACACTAATTTGAAGCTTGAGGTTGTTATATCTCACCCGGGTTAATAGAAGCAAACTCTGAAGCAGGAACTTAATTAGTTATAGATTTTTTGTTAAACAAATGAGGGTTTCAATTTTTTGTACAAATTAATTGAACTAGCATGTTATGTTTTCAAGTACCACATGGTGATTGCATTTTCAAGTAATTCTGAGTGAAAAATCTCTTAGAGCACTCTTTATTTTGGTGGATGTAAGAGCTGATTGTTGTGGAGACCGTGAAGAAAGAGGCGCTGTATGGAGCCTGTTCAGCAGCAAACAAGAAACAAACAGTATGACAGATAGTGAGCTAAAGTGTTTTTCCATTAATTCAATGAAAAACAACTTCTCAATCCAAGTGGGAAATGAAATAATCTTCAAATGGCTTGCAGCTGTGCCCTGCGTTGTGTTGTAGCAGGCTGAGTCCATGTCTGTGATACGGGGAACCTGAGTTCAAATCCCGTTTGCTTCAGGAAGACTCTGCCAAGTCTGTGTGCAAGTTATAATGACTTGCTGTGGTGACCCCTTAACAAGGGAGCTGAAAAGGAGTTACTTTTACTTAGTATGGCTTGCAGCTAATGAAAACCCAAAAATCCGTTTTACAGAAAATTATAATATGCCAAAATATGGGTGTACGAACAGTATGTCCATGTGCTGTACAGGCGATCCGCCTGTGGCTCTACTGAGGGGTTAAGGAAGCCCAGACTACATTAATCAGAGACTTTAGTCTCTCTGCATTGTAGGAACTGGTGCGCCTCATCTCCCTCATGACAATAGCCAATAGACCTATCTAGGGTCAGGCCAGTTTAATGGCCAATCAAGCACAGTGATAAAATGGTCATTAGGCTGGTGCATTTGGTAGTGTGGCAGGTGCCAAGTCCTACTGAAAACTGTAACCAGGATATTCATGTAACTTTTCAGTAGAGGAAGGTGCTCTAAATTTTCCTGGTAGACTGCTGCTCTGACGTTGGATTTGACTAAACACAGTGGACCAACTAGTCCAGACTCAAGGACCATAATTTCCAAATAAAATTTACTTTTATCTGAAAAGAGGACTTTATATCACTGAACAATAGTCCTGTCCTTTTCCTCCTCAGCTGGGGGAAGACAGCATTAGCCCATTTCATAAAAAACATCTATATGCGGTGGTTCTTGAAGCAGAGTCCACACTATGAGAATCTTCCACAAACTCTTGCATGGTCTTTGCCTCATAAGTATCTTAAGGCTGTAGGCATTCCAGTTTCTTGTACACTTCTACCAGACTTTTTCCATCCACTCAACTTTCCATTTATATAGTTGTATACAGTACTCTCTGAACAATCAGTAATGAATGGTTGTACAGACCATGGAATAATGTTTTAAATTAGTTTTTATTGATCTTCTGTAATATTTTCATTTCATTTAGGGTTTTTATTAGCATAATGATCAAAATAACACAAATAACTGCTTAAAATACAGTTGAAAGCAGATATTTACTGACACTGTATTAAAAAAAAAGGTATTTGGAAAGCCCAGATGGTGATTTCATGGCTATGCAAGGTTCCAATAAGTTATTTCACAAGATTTTTGTTAATTTGGGTCATATCTCAACAGTGGGCATTTAAGCACAACTCAAACACACTTCTTACTTGTGTGACATCATAGAAAAAACTCTGAAGACATGAGCCATGGTATGAGGAGAAGAATTGTGGCCCTTTACAACTCAGATACACACTTTGGTCCAATTTCCAGATGCCTGAAGTTGCAACATTCAGACTTTTAGAGAATTATATGCAGGTAAAAAAAGCACGGGAAAGTCCAGCCATCATATAGGGTAGCAAGAAGAAGACAGGTTCTCCATCTCAAAGATGAATTTGTTTTTGTGCAAAATGTGTGTATCAACCACCAGAAAAGTTATTTTGGAACATGCAAACTAAAGCTGCTCAGATAGTCCCGTTATCAACAATTCAATGAGTTGTGTACTGATAAATGCTGAATGACCACTCAGCAGGTAAGAAGCTATTACTCCGAAAGCAACATTAAAAGCTGGGTAACACTTAAATACACTCCAAGACAAAGACCTTCATTTGTGGAGACATGTTCAGTGGTCCAATGAAACTAAAATTAAATTCAAAAATACTTTATTAATCCCAAAAAGGAAAATGAATGTTGTTGTAACTCATTGGATGTTGCTGTAAGTCACTATACAGGTCCTTCTCAAAATATTAGCATATTGTGATAAAGTTCATTATTTTCCATAATGTCATGATGAAAATTTAACATTCATATATTTTAGATTCATTGCACACTAACTGAAATATTTCAGGTCTTTTATTGTCTTAATATGGATGATTTTGGCATACAGCTCATGAAAACCCAAAATTCCTATCTCACAAAATTAGCATATTATTAAAAGGGTCTCTAGCTATGAACCTAGCTATGAACCTAATCATCTGAATCAACGAGTTAACTCTAAACACCTGCAAAAGATTCCTGAGGCCTTTAAAACTCCCAGCCTGGTTCATCACTCAAAACCCCAATCATGGGTAAGACTGCCGACCTGACTGCTGTCCAGAAAGCCACTATTGACACCCTCAAGCAAGAGGGTAAGACACAGAAAGAAATTTCTGAACAAATAGGCTGTTCCCAGAGTGCTGTATCAAGGCACCTCAGTGGGAAGTCTGTGGGAAGGAAAAAGTGTGGCAGAAAACGCTGCACAACGAGAAGAGGTGACCAGACCCTGAGGAAGATTGTGGAGAAGGGCCGATTCCAGACCTTGGGGGACCTGCGGAAGCAGTGGACTGAGTCTGGAGTAGAAACATCCAGAGCCACCGTGCACAGGCATGTGCAGGAAATGGGCTACAGGTGCCGCATTCCCCAGGTCAAGCCACTTTTGAACCAGAAACAGCGGCAGAAGCGCCTGACCTGGGCTACAGAGAAGCAGCACTGGACTGTTGCTCAGTGGTCCAAAGTACTTTTTTTGGATGAAAGCAAATTCTGCATGTCATTTGGAAATCAAGGTGCCAGAGTCTGGAGGAAGACAAAGACCTTCATTTGTGGAGACATGTTCAGTGGTCCAATGAAACTAAAATTAAATTCAAAAATACTTTATTAATCCCAAAAAGGAAAATGAATGCTGTTGTAACTCATTGGATGTTGCTGTAAGTCACTATACAGGTCCTTCTCAAAATATTAGCATATTGTGATAAAGTTCATTATTTTCCATAATGTCATGATGAAAATTTAACATTCATATATTTTAGATTCATTGCACACTAACTGAAATATTTCAGGTCTTTTATTGTCTTAATACGGATGATTTTGGCATACAGCTCATGAAAACCCAAAATTCCTATCTCACAAAATTAGCATATCATTAAAAGGGTCTCTAGCTATGAACCTAGCTATGAACCTAATCATCTGAATCAACGAGTTAACTCTAAACACCTGCAAAAGATTCCTGAGGCCTTTAAAACTCCCAGCCTGGTTCATCACTCAAAACCCCAATCATGGGTAAGACTGCCGACCTGACTGCTGTCCAGAAAGCCCCTATTGACACCCTCAAGCAAGAGGGTAAGACACAGAAAGAAATTTCTGAATGAATAGGCTGTTCCCAGAGTGCTGTATCAAGGCACCTCAGTGGGAAGTCTGTGGGAAGGAAAAAGTGTGGCAGAAAACTCTGCACAACGAGAAGAGGTGACCAGACCCTGAGGAAGATTGTGGAGAAGGGCCGATTCCAGACCTTGGGGGACCTGCGGAAGCAGTGGACTGAGTCTGGAGTAGAAACATCCAGAGCCACCGTGCACAGGCATGTGCAGGAAATGGGCTACAGGTGCCGCATTCCCCAGGTCAAGCCACTTTTGAACCAGAAACAGCGGCAGAAGCGCCTGACCTGGGCTACAGAGAAGCAGCACTGGACTGTTGCTCAGTGGTCCAAAGTACTTTTTTTGGATGAAAGCAAATTCTGCATGTCATTTGGAAATCAAGGTGCCAGAGTCTGGAGGAAGACTGGGGAGAAGGAAATGCCAAAATGCCAGAAGTCCAGTGTCAAGTACCCACAGTCAGTGATGGTCTGGGGTGCCGTGTCAGCTGCTGGTGTTGGTCTACTGTGTTTTATCAAGGGCAGGGTCAATGCAGCTAGCTATTAGGAGATTTTGGAGCACTTCATGCTTCCATCTGCTGAAAAGCTTTATGGAGATGAAGATTTCATTTTTCAGCACGACCTGGCACCTGCTCACAGTGCCAAAACCACTGGTAAATGGTTTACTGACCATGGTATCACTGTGCTCAATTGGCCTGCCAACTCTCCTGACCTGAACCCCATAGAGAATCTGTGGGATATTGTGAAGAGAACGTTGAGAGACTCAAGACCCAACACTCTGGATGAGCTAAAGGCCGCTATTGAAGCATCCTGGGCCTCCATAAGACCTCAGCAGTGCCACAGGCTGATTGCCTCCATGCCACGCCGCATTGAAGCAGTCATTTCTGCCAAAGGATTCCCGACCAAGTATTGAGTGCATAACTGTACATGATTATTTGAAGGTTGACGTTTTTTGTATTAAAAACACTTTTCTTTTATTGGTCGTATGAAATATGCTAATTTTGTGAGATAGGAATTTTGGGTTTTCATGAGCTGTATGCCAAAATCATCCGTATTAAGACAATAAAAGACCTGAAATATTTCAGTTAGTGTGCAATGAATCTAAAATATATGAATGTTAAATTTTCATCATTACATTATGGAAAATAATGAACTTTATCACAATATGCCAATATTATGAGAAGGACCTGTATATGGCAAGGGCTGTGGGTAAGAAGGATCTTCTGTAACTGTCTATTTAACGCCAGATCTGAAGCGTTTTGAAGTAGGTTTTTCGAGTTATCCATTATGCTTCATTCTATAAAGCATTCTTCTTTGCGCAATCATTTTGTAGCAGTTCCAGAACAGAGCCAGCTCTCTTTATCAGAATGTTCATAATTTTTCCAGCCTCTCATTCTCATGCTGCTATCCCAAACTATTAGAGCAAAAGAGATTGCATTTTGTACAATAGACATATAGGAGATCTGCAGAATCTTGCTGCAAACACTGAAGGACCCAAGATACCTCAAGAAGTACAGTCTGCCTTGTCGCTTCCTGTATGCAGCTTCAATGTGCCAGCTCCAGTCCAGTCTGTGGTCTAGGTGAACACCGAGGTATTGAAACTCCTCCACCAGCTTTGTGTTTGACATATTTCTCTTTCTCCAAAAATCTACAATCATCTCATTTGCTTTGTTCATCCTAATGATGAGATGACTGTTCCAATACCATGCCACAAAGTGGTCCACCAGCTCTGATAACCTCAGAGTCTTCAGAGTGTTTCTGCTGATGACTGGAACCTAATGGAGGTCTGAGACATACACAGCTGAAAGACATGGTGAGAGAACATCCCATGTGTTGCTTCTTTGCTGCTGACCACTTGGTCAGACAAACAACACTTCTGCCTCACATACTATGGTTTGTCAAGTAGTCAGTGATTGTTGAGGATTCCACTTGAGTCTTCTGGAGTTTCCAACAAAGCTATTCAGGTTTAATTGTATTTAATGCACTGGAGAACTCAAAGAAGTGGGTTTGCTGAAGCAGATGTATCATGGTGCCTTTACTTTGAACCCCTCAGTGATAAGCAAACTGCAGCAGGTCCTGAAAGGTTCTGGATGGTCTCATTCAGGTGGGTCAACTGGAGTCTCTCCTGGAAATAAAACTGTGTGGTCATAATGATTATTGCTAAACTTGGAAAAATAAGGGGGAAAGCAACAACCCAATTCTGAAGTACAGGGGCAGCAGAATCATGTGTGGGGGTATGGCTACAAGAGGGACTATGTGACATCAGCCAGGTAGTTAAATCTTGGCATAAACTGTGTTTTACTGACCCTTGGCTTTTAAAGAAATTAGTTCCAAAGTGGTTTAAGGACAAGAAAGTGAGTGTTTCGAAGTAGCCATGACAGACCCTGATCTTAGTGCCTATAAATCTGAATCGGCTACACCAGATCTGGAAACACAATCATAGCAAACTACTGTAAGAGGTTTGTTAAATTTTGCCTGAAACCTCCCCCGCAATTCTTAAGGTAGAAAATGAAGATTGTACCAAATACTAACAAAATATACAATATGTAAACCTCTGAATAAAAAAAATAACAATAAAGGAAAACACAAAACATGAATATCTGGCATCAATCCAAAAAATGGATAAAAAAGAAAAGAATTGCACAAGTCAATTTGTTTCAAATAAGATAAAAAGCAGTGAATAAGGTTGTTTTTGGTTATTTATGTCACCTCCTCCCCCACTCCTGATCCCCGTACGGAAAACAAAGGACTACACCCAGAAAACTAGATAAAGTTGTGCAACGAGAGGAAAAGAGAAAAAAAAAAAAAAAAACTTTATTTAAAGTTAAAGAACTAATTAGACAATATAAGGTTAATAATTCCTAAATATCTTACTCACTCTTATCTTACTCTCTCATGAATAAATAAATAGAAATAACACGAAATCTGACAACCATTTATTAGTCACAACAAATTGTAATAATCTAGATTTTATTCCATGACTACTTAAGCTTAGGAAGCTTTCTGAAGCTTTACAAAAATATAGAACATCTCTAATCCATTTTGGAAAATTGGAGGTTATGATTCCTTCTAATCAATAAGAATGACACATCTTACAATAAGGGAAAATTAAGTATTTCCACCTTTAGAAGTTGCAACATTTTGGAATGAAGATCAAAAAGCTTATTCCAAAATGTTTTGAATTTAGGAACAATACCAAGCTTTATGTATATGGTCTGTTGGTTGGTACTTACAGCAAAGGGCATTAAAAGCTTCAGAACAAAACTTATCATGCTCTGGTTGTAACTTTTTTCCCTGATAAAGTACAAAATCCATTTATCAGTTTTAGCGCTGTGCCCCATTGACCATCTGTAATTTCTTCGCCAAGATCTTCTGTGATGTGTAAGTAAATAAAGAATATAATTATTCATGTCATTATACAAATAGAATTTAAACCTTTGTGATCAGATTAAACATGAAAAAATACATTCAACCAGATAAATATGAAAGAAATTGGAAAAGCATGAAAGTTTTCTGAACTTAATTCCTCAGTCAATTACAACTTAAAAACAGGTTTTTACTGTATTTATTATAAAGATAATTTTGCAAAAAATCTAAATCCATCTTCTATGTATAAGTAAGAAATTGATTTATAACTCCTCGAATGACCAATTTCCAAAAGGTCGACTCACAAAGAGAAGGTAAATTGCAATTTATTTGAATCACTGAAATAAATTAAGTTTTAACGATAATTGGATTGTTTGACATACATCCTAAAGTTGTGGCTGCAGAAAGACAAAAGTAAAAGTCTTAATAGTTTCAAAGGACTGGGCATTCAGTACCTAAGCAGCTCTCTTCCTCCTTCCTACTCTTCAGCCTAACTCTCCACAGCCATTCGCACCACTTGACTTATCATTAGTGTTGCACTAATCAACCATCGGTCATTAAATCCGTTCATTCCCTCACGGAGGAGTGCTGGTGACAGGGGGGCTGAGCAAGTGATGGAAATTGGCCTTAATAATGAGCACATAGCTTTTGCTTTCTCCGTGTTTCAGAGAGAAGTATAAAGCATGATGGAAGAACAATTATAGAGAGCGTGCTTTACAATGAAGAGTGCACAGAAAATACCATTGACCTTCACAAAATGGGGACTTGCCAATAGGAAAATGGTGGCCCATGCAGCTCAGCTTCTAACCTGAAGGCGTTCGCACGGACTACAACCTTCTCAAAATTTCCAAGCCAATTTGTAGCATTCATTTTCAAGGGACAATGTGACACAATGATTAACTTCAGACTAAATATTACTAAAGTCAAAGTATTAAAACAGGCCCAACTAATAAATGACTAAATGTGGGTCAATCAACTATCTCCCCCTGAAGGGATTTTTGGTGTTGGAGCCTCCATCTGGATAAACACTGGATATGTGTTACGGACAATGAATAGAAAAAAAAAAAAAAAACAATAGAGGGGAAAAAAAACTCTTTACAGTAAAAGTTAAAGATTTTAGACAGTTTTGTTGTACTCCTTTGTAATATGGAAAAATGTGTATGAAAAGACAACTCCAAGCATAGATTGCATCAGGATGCTTCACTGCTGGAAATACTTTCTGTGGCTCTCCCCTTTTATTTTACATAGGACAAATGATTCTGCAGATGTCCTTAAGGATAAGAAGGAGGATACAACCAACTTCCAGTTTGGTTTTAGGAAAGTACCTTAGCACTGATACAGCCCTAAATATAGCACATTATTTTAACTTTTTCAATATAAGACAACACTGTACATCCATCTTTATGGCACCTTAATAGAGTTGATCACAATATTCTGAGACAAAGACCATTGGATTATCAGGACAAACATCAGGTTTATATTGAAATTATTTCTCAAACTAACCTATCTAAAGCATTTTCAGTGTAACTCAGGGCATACCGCATGGATCAGTCCTCTGTCCTTTAATTTTTGATCTGCATATTATCTGTCCAGATTTTGCTCCACTGGTCACTTGTACAGAGGTGTTCCTTCCCCCTTTGCAACCCTCCAATGATAAGCAGGTATACACGATGGATGGATGGATTTTAATTGGCCCTATGCAAAATTATTTATTGTGCTACTCCTACACTAAGCCATTCACTCACCCTCCTGCAATCCTTCAAAGTTGTTCAGAACAACTTACAGAGCTTAAAATTAGTTCTAAGTTCAGACAAGTTTAAACTAATGTTGTTCTCAAACCTAAATTCAAAGTCATCTGGGCCCATATTCACAAAGAATCCTAAGACTAAAAGTAACTCCAAGAAAAATCGTAGAATTTCTCAAATTCTAAGAATGTTTGGCAGAAAAAGATAAAAGTTACTCGTGAAGCATCTTAGGCCTTAAGAGAGCTCAACTGCGCAGGGATCCAGCCCCTAAATAGTCAAGTAAATGAGCACATAAACTTCTATAACAATCAAACAATATAGAGATAAGATCAACTTTATCATCCCCCTAGGGGGAAATGAAATAGTTTCAGGATCAAGACAGAGTAAAGGTGCACTTCTAGTAAGGTAATATTAGGAAGGATAAATAAATAATAGAAACAATAATAAATAACCATGAATAAAAAGTGAACAACATTTCAAACAATATAGTACAGAATTATTTAAACATTCACAGACTGGAAAATACTTTCGAAAAATAAATTTAGAAAAACTGTAAAAACTCGAATATATATATATATATATATAGAAACAGAAATGTTCAGCTTGGTTTTTCCAACGTTTTTTCTCCTTAGTGCTGCTCTCAGCAGCAAACTGAATCACTCTTAAGGAGTCCTTCCCAAGATGTTTTAGGCCAAGATAGAAGCTCTGAGGTCTCTGAGTCTCTTTGAGGATACGAGCATAGGTCTTTCAGTAATCATTCCTTTCCAAGGCACTCAGACTGAATGGGTATTTGAATAGAAACATTTAATTTTCAAAATTTTTTACTCTCTGCATAGCAAATGTTTTAAAAAAAGCATTTTGTCAAAAACCTAAAATTAAAATTGGGCTTTTTATTTTAGAATGAAATAAGGTAAAAATAAATTGTGGCTGAAACATATATTTGAGTTCTGTTTTCAGAAGCATGTTTATTTACAAACCTGCTTGTGGCTCAATGTGAAGAGGAGAATAAATAATTTCTTTTTTTTTTTTTGTGTTAGGAATTGTGTCCATGTGAATGTTGCATGTACATTCTGTTGTTTTCATGTTGTAAAGCATCGGTGCATTTTGATGAAGTCAAGACCAAGGAAGAATAGCAACGGTTTTAACAGTAGCTAATGGGGATCTTAATAAATCATGGAGCTCTACCATTAATCACAAATCACAAAGCTTATCGTTGTGTTCCCAGGTTGGACAGTGTTTCCTGTCAACTTGTCATTTCCTACTGGTATATTCTAATATACAGAGCAAAGTATTTTGGGAACACTCCCCCCTTGCCACCTGCCCAGTATAGATCTCAATTTTACCAAAGGAGTTTCATTTCCCAAGATGTTTTGACTGTCAATACCAAAAGTTGTGCTTTTGTTGTTGTATATGCCTGTTTGTATGAAACTCTGTATCAATGCTAGTTTTGGCCAGAAATAGAATAGGTTGGGAAATAAAGGGTACCTAGAGCTTGGCATTATCTCATTCTTTTCATTACAGAAAATTACAATCTCTTTCTTCTTCCTCACTGGTTGAGAGAAGAAGTGAAAGCGGCAGCCATTTTGTGCTTGACTCTCCCCCCTTAAATCTAAGTTCTGAGAGAAGAGGGAGAGTGTTAGGAGGAGTGCCAGGATCGCATTTTGGCTACAGTTGATGTTCAGGCGAGCACATGAGAAATGAGTGTGTCATGCATACCGTGCAGCCATGGCAGACCCCTGGCTAGCTCATCCGTTTGGTGAGCAGGACGCAAGTCAATTTCACTACAAAGACCCCTTTGCTGCAGCTTCCTTCCGTCCTTTTGTGTCAGATGCAGGAGGAAAGAGCTGTCTCTATCTGAGTTTACAAAGACAGGAGCTTGGGGGCTAAAAAGAAGAGTGCAACGGGGTGACAGGGAAATATGTGAGTAAGCGAGCGAATAAGACAGAAGCGAGAGGCTGTGAAACCTCTTGGCAATGGCAGAAAGTAATGGCCAGTGGGGAAAAATAAACAAGATGTGAATCAAGGAGCAGCAAGCACAAGGAGGTGGTGCTTGGAGGGGAGAGAATTGAAGGCAAGGAAAACCTGAAAGATTCATCGTAGCAAATGGCAGACAGAATGAAATAACAGAGAATAAAAGGCTTCAATTTGTAAGCCCTGACCATTTCTTTCCCACTTTGGTATTATTATACTCTTATGTTGTAAAGATTTTCCCTGATTGGTCCACAATTTCATCAGAACACATACTATATGCATACAGAGCCAAGCCCTGTTCCCAGTGTGACAATAAATCATTCCATTCTGACTGTTTTATGCTCAGCGAAGCATCGACTATGACGACAGTTCATTTCATGCCAATTGTTCTCTGTTTTTTTCTTTCCTCCTCTCACCTCCTTCACGCAGCCCCTTCATTCTCTTTTCATTTGACAAAGGCCCATTGCTGCATGCATCAGATTAATAAGCTTCCTTTGACAAGAAGGAAGCTGTTTACTGCAATGAGAGGGAATCTGAGCAATCTAAGGGGATCCCAGCTTTTATATTTAGGACTATTTAATTTTTAATCTACCTATCAGAGCTAAAATTTCAGTGCCTTGCAAAAGTGTTCACAGCCTATCCACTTTTCACATTATTGCACTGCAACCAAACACATCAGTATATTTTAATAGGATTTTATCTTACAGGCAAACACAAAAGGAAGCATTATTTTCAAAATGTTTTACAAGTTCTGCAAGACTTTAGGGTGACCTGCTTTGCACATCTATGAACTCTACAGTCTGTGGACATCAATTTGAAACTCTTGCCACAGACTCTCAAATTGGATTTCTGTCTGGACATCTACTAGGCCTCTCTAACACAAGAATATTCTTTGATGTAAACCATTACACTGTAGCTGTATTTTTGTGTGTTGCTGCTCTTCTTAAAGGTGAACCACTGGTTGGGTCTCAAGTCTTTTACAGCCAATAACAGGAAGTCCATTTTCCTGTCCATACTGAAGAAAAGCACCACCACAGCATGATGCTGCCAACATGTTTTACTAGGAGTTTGGTTGTTTTTGGTAGACAGGCAGTGGTAGTTTTCATGCAGTGGTAGTTTTCCACACATAGGGTTTTGAATGAACACATAAAAGCTCAATTTCGGTCTCCTTTCTCTGGAACATCCTCTTCCTTATGTTGACAAACCTAAAACAGAACTCCTTATTGCTCTTCTTTAACAATATATTTTTTCTAGCCACGGTCTGCCATGGGTGCCATTGACTTGCCTAGATTGTCAGTTTAAATGGACGTTTATGATATGGTAGGGTTTGCAGTTGTGAAATGCCTTTAGTTTTTGAACAATGGATTTTTTTGTGACATGTTCAAAGTTTAGAATTTTGTTTTAGGACCTAATTGTGCTTTAAACCTCACCACAACCTACTCTTTGACATTTCAGGTCTGTTCCCTGTTCGTCATGTTGATGTTGGTGTACTATTAAACCTCTGAGCCCCTCACAGAGTTGCTTTATTTATACTGAAGATATTTCACACACAAGTGGACCGTATATACTCACTAGATGACCTCTGAAGAAAATTAGCTAGACTGGATTTTAATTAGGAGAATCAAAATGAACCAGGGCAGAATATTATTTGTAAATTTGTAAATATTTAAAAATGATGTGCAATTTTCCTTCCACTCCACAATATTGTGCTACTTTGTGTTGATTTAAAACATAAAATTCTAATAAAATACATTGAGGTTTGTGGTAAAACATGACAAATAACAGATTTAAGAGCTATGGATACTTTCACAAGGTACTGTACATATAAGGCCAGGGAGCAGGTTTAAAAACAAATCCACTTCTATTTAATTAACCTGAAATGCCAACGTTTCCGAATGCAGCAGTGAACTGAGGGGAAGCAGCTCATCCAGCAATGCCTTTGATGAAGGAATCGCTCCTGACAAATGCAGCCAGAGTTTGCCTGTCAGACAGCTCACCATTTCAACATCTGTCGCACTGAATGTGCCTCACAAACACTCAACAAAATGGCATATAGGCTTCGTGCTACCAACGAAGGATTTAGCAGAAGATGGAAGACAGAGCAGTATCCAAGGTGCAGCTTTCTCTGCGTCTGTTAAATCCCAGCTGTCTCCTCCCTTTTTGCTGTTAAAGCGTTGGTTCTGTGGCCACATGTGTTTCTCAGTAGTGGTGACGTGTTTAACAGCAGATGCTGATGTACTTGCGATTGGAGCTGGCTGTAAATCCTCTTCAAAGCTAGACAGACAACGGTCCATTAACTGTAGTGGCTGCTGGGCTCTGATCCACCGTTATAGTCGGGTCAACCTCTCGCTCAGTTCATTTTGTTTACTACAGGAGTCACAGAGGTGCCGTACTTGTTGGCTGCAACTGACTTGACAGCAATCCTAGGTTCCAGACAGCTATCAGCCTATCTTAAGGAACAGATAGACTCTTTCTTTCTATCTTTCCCAGATATATTGGTATAGACAGACTCCAAGACACAAGAGATTTATATTTTTATCATTCAAGTAAAAATGAATAACATTTGATTTCATGGTAGTTTATTAAGTGAAGCAATGGCACCAACAGAGATAGAAAAAATAAACTGTTATAACAGATGTTTTACAATATTTCTTTGCCAGGAAATTGGTTCATAAACTTAATCCCTGCCTGCTCTAGCATCATTTGTTTCATTCAGACATGCTGACTCTCAGCAAGAGAGTACAAATGTCATAAAATGTATTTTACTTGTGTTTATAATGACTGGGCACAAGCTTTACTCTGAGATTTGGTGCGGAAGTATGTAATTGAATGAAAACTATTCTCTCCAGGTACTATTCAACACTCCAGAGGGCTCCAGTGTAGTGCCAAGTTAAAATGGTGTGTGGTGAAAAGTCATTTCTTAAAAAACCATCTGAGCTGAGGAAATGCAAAACTTGAAACATTATCAAAGAAGTAGAATTTCACCACTTTTTTGTGTGCCAGTAACCCCTGGTGACTATATATAAAAAGCCTTTAAATAAATATATATTTATTACAGTAGTACAATCTCACACTAACTGTTTTCACCTATACTGTTAATATTCTGTGGTTTGTTGTCTTTGAAGGTTTATGATCTAAGTGTTTTTTATAAGATGTTCTAATCTGATTTAACCAAAGCACAGGGTTCCTGTTTAGCTCTCAATAATGTCAAGAAAAATACACCTGTTTATGTCTGTGGTGGTGGGACCAAAAGAGGCGTTTTTCCAGCAACATTCCAAGGTTGACATGTGAACAGCATGTAGTATGTAGCATGTCTTTGCTGCATATCTAACAGTAGGCCTTAAAGATTTTTAACCCTCGTACCATCCTGCTCATTGTGTGCTGTGGTGAGATAAATACAGGTCATCATCCAGTGTATTGGCCAGTGGCCAAATGAAACGGGTGACTGTGTCATATTATATTTACACCAGAGGTTGCACTAGACTTTTTCATTGTCTGTCATTTTGACTGACAGGGTCAAAATCTAGTATTCATTACTAGATTTTTGCATTTATTATCATTCATTTTCATTTCTGTATGTTCGTGCATCCTCGGACGAATCTGTTTCTCATATTGCAGAACATTTTTCCATCCACCCTCCTCAGCCAGACGCACTCCTGCTCCCACTGATCTCTGTACTGCCGCCTAACCTCCTTGTTGCCGCTTGCTCGCTTTGTATTTGCTGACGGCTGATTACTTGTTTGTTCTTCATCTTCCACTGCATCAGTCCGTCTTTTATCAACACCATCATCATCATTTGGCTTTTCGAAGAAACTTCGAACCCTCTACTGCTGTGACATTTTTCATAGTGAAGTCAATGAGGTCATGCATCAAGGTAGAAAACAGTTAATAATATGCTAACTCGCCACCAAGTGGTCAAGGGTGTGAACTGCAGTCTGTCAAAATGGTTGATGGCCTTTCCAGATGCCAGATTTTTCGGTAAAAAAAAAACAGTCAATAACGGTACATATTCGGCTAATGCGTTTAAGTTGTGGATTAATAATTAGAAGTTTGACACTTTGATCAATGTAAAATGGTAAATTAGAGGTAAAAAATGCTTCTTTCATATTTATGCTTAAATGAATTGTCAGCGGTACTAAATTAGGTCAAATATGTGATTTTCTTCAAGGCTGTTATTTCTTATCCTGAGATTATCCCTCGCTTAAACACTCTACTCAAATTAAAGGTAATGTTTTTCAGCATTTTTCAGTCTCAGATTAGCCTACTGAAAAAACTTGTTTAGTGATTTCTATGAGCAGTGTCCCTATTATTTGATCCTTTTATTAAGCAGAAAAAGAATTCGGAGTTAATTACAGAAAGGCTCATGGGGCGACCGTCATTTAAGCCAATAAAATGACTTATTCGCACTTTTTATATCCTTCCACCTTCTTCGTGGGCCGTTTTTCAATTTAATGTTGCTCCATGAGATTTCACACCCATAAAACCCAATTAGCTGTCTGCTGTGTCACCCCGTCTCCATCAGCTCTCACATCTAATATCCACTAATGCAGGTCATTGTCATTGGAGGAGGCGGCATGACTGTCTCAGACAGCACAACAAAGCACTAACGATGCGCCGCTGCATTAAATACCTGTAATTGTAATCCCACCAGATGAGAGGCTTAATGCAGCATTGCTCCAAGACAAGCCAAGTAGAGCCACTTGTTTGCTGGAACCAGTTGTTCCACCAAGTAATTGACAAACAAACGATACAACAGAGGAAGGTGAGGAGAGGGAATATGGCAGTGCCCTTGTGTATAAGGTAACAGTAAAGATAAACTAAGGGGGATTTTTTCAGACACGTTTAAAATCCTCCTCACCACTTCCTGTCTCCTCTCATATAAACAGAATATTAGTCTGAGGTTAATATTTCAGAATTAAAGAATTCCATAATTAATAGGATAAATGTTGAGAAGATATTGAGTCATATTAGTCAAAGATTTCAATCATTAGGGAGGGTAAATCAAAGCTAAAATAACTTCCTTCCTCGCCTTTAGCCCCCTCAAAAGCATAAATGAAAGCCAATCACTAATTTGGAGCTATTCAAGGGTAAGCGGATTGCAGTGGGTGAAGCCTGAGGCTTACTGCAGATTGCAAGGCAGTGTGTTTAATGCAAGAGAGATATGATGGCCACTTAAAGCCTCAGTGTAAGCACCAGGTCTAACTCCCTGCAGCAACAAATCTCTGTGCACACACTGTCTCTACATAATGTAGATTCAGCTGCTCTGTGGGACTCCTTCTACCTTTAACGTTGTGCTATTTATTGCCTTTACTTCTCATCATTTGAGCTTTGTTTTTACCCATTTTGCAATCAGATAAAATGTAAGGATAAAAGAAAAATAAATTCCCACTAACTATATTTATTGCTTCAGTTTTTTGACAATTAATAGATAATGGTCTCTTAAATTATTACTAACAAAAGATTTGGACTTGGATCACAGCAATGTATGTAAAAGCAATAGGATACATGCAGCACGACAAGTTTTAATCAGGAACATAGTTAATGTTTAAGGCTTTAAATTTAGATTTTATATATAGCATGTCAGAGTTACTGCAATAAGAAATGTTCCTCGTGGCTTGGCTTTTTTAACAAAAATATCATGGAAAGACTTGTCATGTCAGTGCTGCATGTCACTAATTTTCTTGCCTGGTGCTTGTTTGGCATTGATTCAGGGGTGTCCAGCAGTCCAAACACACACGCACACACACACACACACACACACATACACACACACACGCACGCACACACACACACACACACAGTTGCCACGTTGGGCTGCTGCAACCTGACTTAAAACACAGGGAGGTGCGTAGTTCATTCTTTGTTATGTCTTAGCTTCACCCATCCTTTCACCCCTGCACTTAGAATATACAAACTACAAACCTTTGCAGGACTCCTTGAGTTTTAAGTAGGAGATGTTTTGTTTCAACATTTAATTTTTATTTTTTTTTTATTGAGCTTATTAACATTTTCGTATTGACCTTCAGAGAATAAAAAATGCAGTCTGGTCTTATTCTCGCTGTTGTTATTTTTTGTTATTCGTGCATCCCGGTGCATGCAACACTGCACTAATCAGCCGGATCCTTGGACTTTAATAACATGTCACAGTTAGATGTCTTTTGGTGTCATCTGCCTTTAGAAAAGATAAGCTAGACTGAAAGTTTGTGGCTTGTTGGTCATTTTAAATTAGTTTTAAAACTATGCTTCTTGCCCCTAAGCGGAGAAAATAGAGGAAACGTGGCGTGAAAATGTCTCAAGAAAATTGTGGTTGCAGCAGAATACAACATTAATTTTAGCTGATATAACTGAATTTCATTACTAAGTCTCCTTTTAGATTTTACTTTAAATTTAAAGTTTAAATTTAAAGTTTAATGTAACTTCTTGTGTTTTTACTATAAACCTGACAAAGTTAATGCCTAATGATTACAATGTGTTGACATAGTACTTTATTTCTGGATTTTATATTTATAAAACTGATGACCTCACACACTCTTCACATTTCATCTTAATTTTGACTGATCTCTGTGTGCAAGGCTACTTTAAACCAGATTAAGACTGCTTTTAGGACCTCAACAACAGTTGAAGTGCAGGTAAAATGAAGCAGACCTGGAAAATCATAACTCTATGACATTCTTACTATTCTTTTTCCCTGCTACATTTCCAACCATTTTCAATGCTAACCATCAAACCTTCACTAAGATGTTTCTACGTAATGTGTAACATTTCAGTTGGAATATGTCAAGTCTCTGTGCCTCTACCATCAGTTTCAGCTTTCCCGTTGATGAAAAAACAGCATTAGGACTTTCAACAGCCTATGAACATCATACAAAGAGGCAAATGTGGGGTTTTCTGTAAAGTGTGTAAGCATGCCATCCGGCGCAATAATTTTAACCTGCAGCAGGGTTTCAAGCACATATTTGGATGAGTGTAACTGAGTAACTGATAACTGTGAGCGGATCACACCAAGGCTGTGAAGCCTGAAGCTGTTTTTTCCCACTGCTACTACTGCATATTTTTTATGATGTACTATTTGTATTGCTACCCCTATTAGCTGCTGCTAACACCCCGTCTACTCTTTAAATTGCTAAACACACTGCCAAGGCTTCTCTTTGACAATGTGACAAACACATTTTTCTTCAGAATTGCTGTCTAGATCCTTTTTTGTTGCCTGGTCCTGCTTTAGGTTCTATAATGACAGATCTCTGCCACTGCACGTAACAGAAGAAGGAAAATCATTGTGACTACCAGGTTTGTCCATGCAGGACCCAGAACCAAGATATACTGCCATCATGACAATCCTCCCCCACGATCTAACTATGGAGGTCTTGTGCATGTTCAAAACATTTGATGAACTCCAAATATCTCCAAATATGGGGAGTGAACTGTTTTCCTAATGTATCATAGGAAACCACTACAAGACACAGCAGAGATCTGGTGTAGAGGGCACATAAGCCAGGTTGTTCTGATCACAGGTACTTTTTTTGTAGCATTTTATAACACCAAATGCTAATGTTAATCCAATATTTTGAATGTTAAATTCTTATTTTAATGCACAAATATTAATTTATATTATTAAAATACATTTTCACTAAAAGTGCAACTAAAAGGGAGAGACATATTTCAACAAAGACAAGCATGGTAGATGTTCCATCAAATTCCTAGCTCTTTAAAATTAAATGATAATATGGCTTCAGTATCTGCTGCCATACTTCTAAGTATTTGTCTCCACTCCTTACATGCCAAAGACGAGTTTCTGATGTTAAGTGCATTTTCCTCCACTGACGCTGGTCGCATTGTTATCACTGAAACGCTAAGAGGGCATCTTCAAGAAAGTGTGTAAATGATTCCAATTACCGAGAGCACTTCGCCTGACCTCATGAATTTAAACAGGCTCATGTATTCCAAATAAACTCGTTTGACAAGATCAAATGAGAAAATTAAATTGGAACGCGTCAGCCGTCATACGGCAACACAAATGCCATCAGGCACCCTCTTACCCTCTTCCCTCCGTGAGCTGAATAGCAGCGCTGGGTGGGCCTCATCTGATCTAGCATAGCTTCTAACTTAGGTGGTGTGCACATAAAGCCCGCAGAAAAAAAACGTGTCTCATCATGATGAGAAGGACAAAATAAGAAAGGCAATAATGTGAGATGAAATCAAAAAGACTTATGAGCAACTTATCTTTGTGGTGAAGAAAAGCACATGGAATCAGGGACAAAATGACAAGATGGAGAGGGGAAGCATTGTGTAGTGCCTCTACAGTAGTTCTAATGACCCCCCCTTTACTTATTAGAAAGAAGAAGCAGAGGTTCACTTTTCCTACAGCCGGTCTGATAAAAATGTCCCTCTCCAGAGCACTGAGATGGGTGCCCTGATTTACACATATGCTTCAAAAAAGTGTGGCCATTGTCTCCTTTAACAATCACACACCCTATTAAAATATGACACACAGCAGAACGAGCAGAGAGCGGGTTTGCAGAGGAAGAAAGTAAGATGTGCTTCAATCCCGTCTATTATTAAAGTTTTATGATGCACCTCAGTTCAAAGCCACAAGAGCAGGCTCAGTTAAAACCTTCAGCAAAAACATCCCACCATTTCAGCTAAATACGTGATTAAAATGGAGGAGCAGGCTGTTCCTAAATCACTGCAAAAGTGTTTCAGTTGACCAGTTTTTATTACAATAAAGCACTTTTTATGAAGAATTTATTTTGCTTTTGCTCTGACATGATGCAAAGGTGCACAAATTTAGCGTGTTTCATTTTCTTTCTCATTCAAAAGAGCAACGTTTTTGTTAAAAGTCATCAGTCAGTGGCAACGTCTCAGAGCTGAAGGTCCTTTTAGGCCCTTTCTCCATTTCTTCTGTATTTGCTGGCTAAGTGCAGGCCTGTGCGGCCCTGCCTTTGCGAGCAAAAGAAATTGAACCAAATAACTCAATTTGACATTTTATTGTGCAAGTGTGGGATTTTGTCACTTACCTATTTGGTTGTTTGGGAGGCAGCAATGAGGCCAACAGGAGAGAGCATGAGAGGGAGAGAAAGAGCAAAAGACAAAGCGGTTAGTTCAAATACACTACGAAAATATCATGCATTAATCACAAGCTGATAAATTCATCACTCGTTAATCATACTTAGCCACAGCTTTTCTTCAGAAGGATGTAATAAATGCTGTCCTTTACAAAAACTCATTCATCTGAGACAAAAAATAAGGATTTCAAGAGCGGCAGGTAAAAACACAAGCTGAAGGTGTGAGATAAAAGAGCACTTAAAAAACATATAGATGTGGATTTTATAATAATTTCGAATGCTGGCATAATTCAGTGTATTTGTTTTATATCTTGATATGATGTCTTTGTTTTGCAGCAGAGCAAATGTGTACAGTCTGTCTACAGCTCCAGTTTTAAGATTGATTTGAAACTTGCCATGAAATACTACTGTATACGCAAAACATTGCTTCACTGAGATGAATGGGTCTGACAAGCTCAAGCCTTCTGGCTGCAATCACAGCAACTAAAATAGGTTCATGTCATTGTTCTTCTGTCTCTCGCAAAGATACGATTCTGTAAATTTCTTTCTGTGTTTGCACAAGCCAGCCAAACATGCCCTTATTTAGCTCAAAGGTAAAACTTCAGTGTTTGGAGGAACAGGTGACTCTCCTTTAAATACTGCCATCTGGAAGTGGAACAATGTGTTTGTACCTTACTGCATAACAAAAGGCTAGTCTCCAGGACCGCTGCAAAGCATTCTGATTCTGCTTAGATTATGTTTTCCAATGTCTCTGTTTTTCACTATCTAGGTCAGCTGAGAGAGGTGCAGGGAGAAGAGTAAGGAGGCTGGGAAAGAAGTAAAGGCTAAGGAGCAGATTGGAGGACGTCGATCTCTTCTCTTTTCCGTCAGTCTGGTGACAGGATTTGTGCAGATCAAGGAAGGCTGTAGGTAAAAAGGAAATTTGGCATACAGTGGATATTATACCCTGCTGTTATTAGCAGCTTTCCTCAAAAATATCAACATCAAATTGTATTTTGGCTTCCTTTCAAGTCAGACCAGAACATGTCTTTGTAGCCCCATGTTGGCTCTGTTAGAGAACCAAGAAGCAAAAGATGAAGACTTGCCAGCTTTCAAACCCAATCCTGACAGAGAGAATTCACCTAAGTTAAAGCCATTGTTACTCATGCACACCACCTGCTTTACTTTCTCTGCCTGCACTCAGAGAATCAGGTCTGTGTGCTATCAGATACCTGCTGTTTTCTCTTGCTAAATCCAATTTGCTGATATTTCCAGAATGCCTCTTTCTCTCTCTCTCTCTCATCCCCTCCCTCCTCCCTTCTCCCCCTGGCCCTTCCTGCTTCTCGAATTGCAAACAAACTGTCTGGTTCTGTGCACCCTGATTAGTAACACGGTGGTGTTAAGATGGGAAGGTAGCGAAGGGAGGAGGCAATGAAATCAAGGGAGAAGGGTGGGAGAAGTGTATCCGTCAGTATGCAAAGAGAGCAGATAAGCTGTAGCTGCTGCAGTGGTACGCTATCAAGGTGAAGAACGAACAAGAAAGAGCTCAGGTGGGGTTTGGATCCACACACCAGCAACAAGCCAAAACAAAACATTTTAGACCAAATTCTAAATTTAGTCAAATACTGCAAAACCCCTTCAAATGTAAAGATGAAAATATGCAGCAGGATCATGAGTTACAGCTGTCAGATATAATCCGACTCCATACCAGGAGAGGCCTCTGTGGTGCTGCCAGCTACCCACAGGGTTTAGAATCACAGTGAGACAGAACCACGCAAACAAGCAATGGTGGGGCAAGGCCTTCTCTCTGTGTGCCAAGGAATGGGGAACTCTTCATTATTGACCTTGTGGAATTTTCTCCAAATGCAGGGTTTGGTTGGGCCATAAAGTTGAAGTTTAGTCTCAGCACTCGAAATAACGAAGTTCTTTCACTCATCTTTGTGCTCTTTGTAAGTGGGCTACCTTGTGGCATAATAATGGCCTGTTTCTGGTGATTTGACCATGTAACTCATTTTTCTTCATATATCTCCTTACTGTCCATGTTCAAACAGCCACACCAATGTTTGTCTTAGCTTTGTATGTCAGCAGAAGTCATTTAAAGGTTTTTCTTTGCATCTGAAACCATTTTCCTAGTTGCTGTGGACTATATTTATGTCCCTCATTGTCCGCATCTTAATAGGAATATAATCACTACTGATTCAATGATTCTGATCATTGATTCTGATTGATTCTGATCATTCTTTTCTGTCATGAGCCCAGAAAGTCACTGGCTTTATAAACATACACACGCACACGCACACGCACACGCACACGCACACGCACACACACACACACACACACACACACACACACACACACACACACACACACACACACACACACACACACAAACCTATTATAAGCAAACAGATCACAGGAGAGGATAGTTACCCTAATAGGCCATTTAAACCTAGGTGTAACAAGTTGTGTGTTATCAGGCCAAAGGCTTTCTTTGGGGGATTTCTACTGTTATGATTAAAAACAGCACAGATTTGTTGGAGGATGAATGGTCCAACCCAACCATTAACCACTGGTGGCAAATCTGTTTATGTATTATCATTTGTTGGTAGCACAGCTGCCTTGCAGCAAGAAGGTCCTGGGCTCAACTCCCTTTTCATTGTAATTGCTGATATGTAACTTTAACGCAACAACTACTACGGAAACAGCAGGAGGTCAAACTTGTTTCACAGTCACCACTGGAGTCAAGCAGAGTTTAAGCGCTGAGGGAACCTTAGTGCTAGAGGGTGCTAAAACCTGCACCCTCTGCACATTTTTTCTGAATACATTTTTTAAACGTTTTAAGGATTTTAATTGCGCTAAAGACTTTTCAGACTTCTGACAGCAAATAAATGATCCTATTTTAATCTCTGCCCAATTTCGACTGTCATTTACAGTCATTTCACAGAAAGACACAAGTGATTGTTAGATTGTGAAAAAGTCATCTATATCTGTGCAAACCAGGATTGTTGAATGATAGGGTCATTATTATTATTAGTGTGCAAAAGCAACAACATTAAGAACTATCAGTTCTATTGAGACTTATTCAAAACACGGTATGCTCTTCTTATATACTTATAAAGTAAAGTGCAAAAGTTTCAAGACACAAGTTATGAGTCAGTATTTTGCGGCATTACATTCTGAGCAATATTTCTCCAGTCTTTCTTTAGGTACTGGCTTAGCAGTAAAATATGCAGCACCGTCCCTTCACCATTTTTAGCACCTTCTACACTGGCAAAAACATACTGACCAGCTGCATCTCTGTTTGGCCAGACTCTAACAACATTACAGACTGGGACTTGCTACACAGGGTGGTGAAGTCAGCAGAGATGATTATTCAGATTCCACTTCCTCCCAATGCAGCATTTGTTTAATCAAAGATCCCACCAATTGATGGAACCCACTACAGTTTGTTTACCTTTCTGTAACTCTTGTCAAAAACACCACCTTCTTGCAGATGCCAACATACATATAAAAGCACACTACCATCAACTAAAGAATGGTTTAAACAAACCATATAAAACCTCCATATGACAACATGCCAATGATGACTGTACTGTATGTTCTGTCTGGAAGTGTGTAAGCTGTATTAAGAGTAAATATGTCATTACACTTTGGCTGAGCCATTAATAGGTCAGTTAATGCCTCCCAGGAGTCAGCCAAGGTCACCTGTACCTCCCCTGTGAAAGACCAGGAAATCGCCCAGCTGCTGTCCATCGCCTTGCGTCTTTAATTTCTCAGCTCAGGGTGCAGCTTACATCTGATATTTTACATCCCTTTCAGAGGATGGTGTTGTTCAACTGTGCCCCCACTCCCCTCTCTCCACATTTGCTCTCATGTCTGCGGCTCTGACGCTAAATGTCAGGAGGAGTCTTCTGGGGAGTGCTGGTGTTTTCATGCCAAACACAGAATAACTATATTGCCATTAGAATGCAGCAGTAAAAGGGTGTACCCTGCTCCCTCGGGGCGTTTCAGAATGCAATTAAATACTGAGATGATAATAATAAACACAGAGGTAATTTAGTGTCATAGCAGCGCTGCCTGCAGTAAGGGTATTTGAATATGCATCAGAGCCTTTTCTAGCAGCCTGTTAACTGGAAAATAATGAAGAAGGTGTGCAGGAAATACAGAGGAAGCAATCACAAGAACCGAGTGTTCTCCTTTGCATTGTATGTGTGTGTTAGCCGTTGGCTCCTGTCCTACCACTGTGCCCTCCTGTATGTCAGCACAGAAAAAAAAGACAAACATATTAAATGGAAACCGGAACGTGTCTGCCATTCCTGTGGGAGATCAAATGAAACTGGTCTTTCTCAGTGCATGTCTGTGTGTGTGTATGTGTGTGTGTGTGTGTGTGTATTTGTGAGCTGTGAATTATTTACTTCCTCAAACCCCTGACGCTGCCACCACTGTGCCCGAGAGAGAGACCTGGGCAAACCACCCGTGTTTGTACAAAAGTTCTCTCACTGTTCACTCTTGCAAATATTTTCAAGTGAGAAGAGAAGTGTAGAAAGTAATATAGGAATTTATATCAAAGCTTCATGTATATACAATTCAACAACTGCTACATTTCTTTAGAGTTTCAAGTGTTTTTCTTTTCCTCCTAATTGTGAGGATTAGACCTTCAGCTTGATCAGTTCCTCTGTTACATTAATATCGTTTCAGTTTATGCATGTATTCATCCGCTTTTTCTCTCTGGACTTTGAGTCGGCACAAGCCAGAGATGCAGAAGCTAGAGGAAAGAGGAGGAGGAGTACAAAACGAAGGGTGGGGAGGCAAAGAGGGGACCGAGCGGGGCTCCGTGTTTCTCTTCCAGGCCTTTGATGTGCTGGGGGACGGAGGAAAGGAGAATAAAAGAGAGGATGGAGAGGAGGAGAAGCACGGCACTGTGGGCTAGGTGTGTTTTGAAGAGCTGAGATGGTTTCATTTCTTGCCGGTGTGTGTGGTTTTCTCTCCCAGCAAATTGGCTCCAGCGATTAAAAGTCAGTGAAGTGAGTAAGTGAAATGTGGAAGCTGAGACGCCTGAGAGATGGGGTGGCAGATTTCCCAAAGCTCTCCTCACCCTGTCTCGACTTTTTTCTGCATTTTTTAACCTCATAAGCAGTTCGTCTTTTCATTAAAACATCCTGCACGGGCATCCCTTCTCTTCAATGTCATGTTTTAAACAACAGACTCATCCTAATGGAGTTCCGTTGCCAACTTTAGGACACAAAAAGAAGTGCTGGTTGTTATAATACTGCTACAATAAAGAAAAGTAATTGAATAGCTCTGGTAACCAAGTTTAATATGAGCTACAGTATATCTTTAAATATCCTAATTTCCTATATCTTCTAACCACATTCTACTTTTTGAGCTAACTGACTAAACTAAGCTTTCAACAGCTTCTAGAAAAGACAAAAAACATGTTTTTGGCAGCAGATCAGAAGGAATATGTTCTACAGCACAATTTTTTTTACTAAGTGAAGAAGAAGCATCTAATTCACACCTTTTCTATGAACCTTTACACCAATATTGACCTTTTAGAAACCTTCTAAAATCTATACCACAATAATTGTGAGAATGCCAAGAGAATCAATCCTTTAGAAAGATACTCTGATTAGTTGGGGTTACATAAAGTAAAAAAAACAACTGCAACCAAGATTTGTAATGAAGAGAGGGTGATAAATTCCAAACAGGGTGAGAGGACATTGGTGGTGAAGGTCTGTGGCTGCAAAGAGGAAAAAGAAAAGAAAAATCTTGGTTTCAGCACCAAGGCCAGCTCCCCTAGGCTAAAACGTCTTGTTCACACTTGCCAGCCAGACACAGGTCAGGATTGGGATAAACAGTGAGAGAGGAGGACTGGACACAGCCCAGCACAGGCAGTTCACTAGTATAAAGCACATAGGGTTCTGTCACATGCCTGAGGCTCAGGGACAGACAACACCGCTTTTCCATTAGGTGAAGTTCAACGGCGTCAAATGCAAACAACAAATCTCCACCTCCCTTTAGGACAGGACTGAGAGGAGGAATAGGGGCTAAACTGGATTTGCTAAATCTAATTAAAGAGGAGATTTAGGACAATACTTATTTAATTTCCGCAGCAAGCTGAGATCAAATGTCTTGTCTAAAGTTAGACAGAAACTAAGCAGAGATTTTAAGCATCAGTCTTTTTATGAATGATAGATAAATCATCCTGCAAAACTAATCATACACACCAGATATTTTTACTCGCAATAAAACCACAATCTTCAATGTGTTTTACTTTTCCTAATTTGTTAGAACACAAAGTACTGCAGAATTGTGAAATAAAAGAAAAATTATCCATGATTTTTCCTGAATAAAAAGCTGAATATTGTGAATTGCACTTCTTCATTTAGTCCCATTCATGATGATTCCCTTAAAAAAAATTAGTTTTTAGATTTCACCTTATTACTACATTAGTCCATGCTTTGTGTGGTTTTATTACTCTGCAGAGCTGCAGAGATCCAAAGGTCATCTGTGAGAAAGAAAAAAAGAAAGAAAGAAAGAAAGAAAGAAAAAAGAAAGAAAGAAAGAAAGAAAAAGAGAGAGAAAAAAGACTGAGCACAGAGAGAGCTGAAGATGGAGCTAGACAAAGTAAAGGGCAATCTTTGAGGAAAACCTGTTAGAAGCTGCAAAAAACGTCAGACTGGGGAATGGAATCATTTGGATCAAAGCATGTGTCATAACATGTCTTAGTGTGGCCCAAATAAAGTCCAGACCTACATCCATCTAAGAGTGTGTGACAAGACTTGAGACAAGATGCTCTCCATCCAGTCTGACTGAGGTTGCAGAAAGTTTTGTTTGTAGATGTTCAAGGATGGTAAAACATAAAACACCACACTTTTCAGATTTTAATTTGTAAAAAAATTCTAAACCATCTATCTTTTCCCTTTCTCTCAAAATTATGTAGATTTTTGTGTTAGCCAATAGCAAATCCTCCTAATACGATACGTTGAAATGTGTGATTTTCACATGATAACTGTGAATAACATTTAGGGGCATAAAAGCATCTCAAGGCACCGCAGAACCAAACATTTTTGAAACACTTTTGTGGGGCTGGTGGGTGAGTGGAGGCAGAAATATGGGTCCAAAGTTTTTACAGAGTAAAGTTACAGCTTGTGCACTCCTGAGATACTGCCCGGCAGATGTTTCCCATATTTAAAATATGCAAGTTGCGGTTCTGATCCACTCTGGTTGCTGCTTATAGCATATATTCTGTCCTCATTTCTCTTTGTCTCCAGACCTCTGCCCATATGACCACCAGCTGTTTGCTGGTCTCCCACTTGATTCTCTCCTACAGCCCATCTGTTTGTAATTCTGCATGTCTTTCTGCTTGTCTCATGCCACACTAAACCCGCATAGACAAATACACACACACCCCTTTTGGGCTTTTCATTAAATATAGCAGTGACAGTTTATGACAAGCCCTCTCAGGTTTTTAATTTAGCGCTGGTGTCCGCCCACCTCCTCAGAGAGCTGGTCTAAAACCTGTCGCAGCCAACTGTCGAGGGATGACAAAGTAATTAATAGTGTTTCACTACAATGCAGCCGACACTTTAGGTAGCTGGACAAGTGGGGATGAGTTGTAAAACTGGGAAAGAAGGATGGATAAAGAAGCGATTAGAAGGGAGGAGCGAGAAGGAAATATTGACAGATGGGTTTGAAGAAAAAAAGGAACAGAAATAGATGGGTAAACCAGATGGTCTCTTTAGTCAACAATTACAGGATGTAGCTGATGCAAAAACAAACACACACCAAGCAGGTTGGAGCTTCACTTTTCCCCAAAGTTCGAGGCTGATCTGACAGCATTCACTGATTGAAGCGCTGCCTAAAGATGAGGGGTGGCAGTGGACGTTTTATGAACCCATTAATCAGCAGAGCAAGCACCCTCAGAAATATTTAGTATCTGTAATGCAGACCAAGTTTCATCCTTCTCTGATAGAGCATCAAGCCATGATGTATAGATGGGTTATTTATGCACATTCTGCACAGTGGGCAGATCAATGGCACTAAAGGGCTGTCTTCAAGTTTTTTTTTGATTGATTGCTTGGTGTTGCTCGTAAAGCTGGCTGCTCCAGCTGAAATTAATGCAGAACAGAACAGTGGAGTCTTTTGCTTAGGTGTGTCAAAAAGAAATTCAAAGATGTAGGAAAAAAAATGAGTGTAGGAAGACATTCACGGCAAATAACAAAAAGTTGGACAGAGAAAAATCCCAGAATTGAAAGCGAAGCCATCTCATTGCTGCAGTATAATGGAAAGCTTTCAAATGATAGCCTAAAAGGCCTATAAGTATTACAATGTTGAGAAACCTGATACAGGAACATTATAGTAATATTATTGCTTTTCCCAGAAATGACTAGAGGGTTGATTTACAGACTTCCCTTTTGTACAACTCAATGCCATTCTATGATTTGATTTCCACGCTGTTCTTTTATATTGTCGAATCAGAACACCGTGGTCTAGGTGGACATGCTATCTCTATTTCTCTTTCTTTCATTTCTTTCTGTGGAACTTTCAGGTGAACAAGGGATAGGACTACCCAACTCTGTTATTTTAATATGAAAGCAAAATACTGCTGTTTAACATGTTACCTAAAGAGATGAAGTTAATCAGAAACATCTCTAAAAGAAATGCAGCCAGTCCTGCTCTTGCATTAGAGCTCACATACTTCAGGACACACATCTTCTCGCCAAGTGTCACAACATCATTATCATGCAGTATTGATTCCAGACAGAGATCCATCTGAATGCCAAACCGGATTGATGCGGAAGCTCTCTCACTGATGTAGCACCTCTGTTTTGGCTGATCCTGGCAGCGAGTGGGACATTGTCAGTCTTCTCACGGTCACACATGTCCACAAGATCCTAGAATATCACTTTGAAATGCTGTGGTAAACGGTAACTGGGCTGAACTGGGCTTGCTAGTCATGTTGACCACTCAAAGCGCACTTGAGCAACATTCACCCAGTCGCACTCATGAACGTGCACACATTGCCATTACGCAGATCGGTAGGCAACTTGTAAAGTGCTAAGGAGAATCAAACCTACAACTTTCAGATGACTACTCTTCCTGCTGAGCCACAACTGTTGTGGTAGAGTTGAGTGTATCTGTTTATCATTGTGTTTGAATACATACTTTTTTTTAATCTCATATTTGTTTGTTTGCAGATCTTCTTTAAGATCAGGAATGTCACCTACCCAAAGCAACTGGAGATGCAGGGATGTAGATAAGTTATGTGAGGATCACAGAGATGAGTGATGAGATAAGGATACACTCATTCCCAGGTTTCCATGTCAAAACATACAAAATAAATAAATATTAAATAAAGAAAATGACAAATGAAAAACTTCACTATGAATTTCTGATATATATTTCTTCCGTGACCAGACTCTGAAAATGCTACCCGAAATAAAATAAATAAATACAACGGAATGTAAGAAAATGTGTGTGGATGGATGGATGGATGGATGGATGGATGGATGGATGGATGGATGGATAGATGTGGAAAATACTTGGATTAAATTCCTTACTATTAGAGACCTTGTCAATTGCATTGAGTTGCAAAATGGAGGAGTGAAACTTGGGTTTTGTGTTGTTTGTATGGCCTTGTGGAAATACTTTCAGTAATATATGGCTTTAAACTGGATATTTAATATTCAGTCAATAGCAGAAATGGAGATTCTCTTCACCCACACTGTTTGCTCTCACTTCTCCCTCTGATCTTAATGCAAGCCCATGTAATAATTCCTTTTCTCAATCACTGTCTAGTTACTGTCATTAAGCTGCCAGAATCTCAGTTTTCTTGTATCTCTCGCACTATTTCAAATTTCCTCTGCTTCCTCTTTTTTTGGCAGTCTCTTAGCAGTGCATAATTATTGACAAGGCTATTGCTGTGTTTAATTCCTTTTTTTTTCTCACCCTCTGCCTTTTCTTCACTTTCCTCTATCACCTATAACCAGTCAAAGCCAATCAGAAACCTAATAACAGCCAACTATCGCAGGCTTATCAAACTCTGCTGTGGGTAAAGTCTTCTGGTTCTAAGGTTCAGACTTTTATTTTCTTTTGTGGCATTTCGCTACACACTGCATAACAGACAGAAAACAGATACGCCCTGTGTTATAATCAGACCTTTAAACGTTAGGGACACTTTCTGAGTATATTCTAAAGCCAAACTAGTACATTGCTGGTGATAGCTTGCATTTGACTGTTGGAAAAAGCTGCTAACGGAAAACGACGGTAGGTAATATTGGCCTGTCTGCAGTGAGACTAACTCGTAACGCGTAACAGAAATATGGATAGCAGCATCTTCTTTGCATCAAAGGCCAGAACGCCAAGATTCTCATTACAGCTTGCCTTCCATTTTAATGCTTTCATCCCAAGGCAGCCTCCTCTCAAACACAGATAACAGAGATCCCACAAAATACCCCGTGTAAGGAAACTACTTAAAAATCCACGTTGATGGGGAGAGCTGGGACCGTGAAGAGTGTGAGAATCCTCTCAAATAATTAAGGAGTGGGGCGTGCATTACAGATAATGAGTTTCTAGCATCACTGGCTACACAGTATTCCCCTTCTTATCACCTGCTGCTGTCACTCACTAATGAAGTTGCTATTTCCAATTACTGCTCCCAATTAGGAATCATTATTAGGCTTGGGTTGTTATTGGGTCCCAATAACTTCGCACATTGAAGCTGTTGCTTTGTGGAGGGAAGAAGTAGAAAGAAAGAAGAGCACGAAACCACAGTAAATCCCTATAGAAATGATAAAGATTGATCTTATGTCATTTAAAAGCTGTCAGTGATCAAATCAGTGACATTAATACATAGTCAAAGTATGTGCATTATAGTGTAAATTATATGTAAATACTCAGGTACTAGGTATTTCCAAGGCCTTTTACAAATGTTTCATTGTGTTGATTTGAAACAGAACAATAAAAAAATTATTAGTTAAGTTAAATTTCCATAAAGAATGTATTTTTCCTCATGGTGAAATACTTGGTCCCTTCATCTCTCTGCCACCATACTTTGTTGGGAGTTGTAAATTACAGTGCATGCAAATACAACAAGGAAAGGTAGCATCTATCCAGAGGATATAAGCCACATTTATGCTACAGAAAAAGTGAGGCAAGCCTGAGAGATTGCTTGTTGAGATTAGGACAGGGAGGAGACCTTATTTGCTAAATGCCACATCATTTTTGCCACAGGACAATCATCAGTCAAACTGATTTTTATGTGCTTCAGACTTTTCCCAGATGCAGTACAGCTTTTACAGACCTAGGGAATGATGGAAAGTCTGCTTTTATTACTTGCCTGATGACTAAAGTATAAAGTATTTTTGAATTGAATTTAAATTAAGAAATTAAAAACATTTGTTTGATTAGTTGATGGCCCATAATACCAGACACATCTAAAAAAATATATAGTGTACAAAAACGTTATTACAAACACACATAAATAAAAAGAAACTTTCAGGAAGTAACATTTAAAAAAAGACCCAAACCCTGAGGTGTAAAACTTCCTCCAAGCCTCTGGAGGATTAATTAGTTGGATCAAGCATCAGAATGTTTCACCTGGGTCAATATCCTCTCAAAATATCATTTGCTGCTAAAACAAGCAACAAAGACTAGATGTTGTTAGTGGTCTGTTGTTTTTAAAAAAAAAGAAAATCTATCGGGGTTCTCCATCTTGGTCAAGGTCAACAACAAAGTAGTTGGAGAAATCAGTAACAGCCACAGGTGTAAGGAATGCAGACTGTAAATCAGTACTGGTATTATCAGAAAACAGAACAACGATGGAAAAACAGACTTGCTATAAGTTCCAAGAAGCAAAGCATTGTTTTAGGAAAATGTTTACCATTTATCATTCAGACATTATCAAACTGTTTTTTTACTTTAAAAGAGGCTCACATTTAAACATTATGCAAACATCAGATTTACTGGGGTCAAGTATAAAGATAAATACAATAAGTTGTGGTGCAGGTGAATGATTGAAAATAACAGAAATTCTCCATAAATCTCAGTGACAGCAGAGAACATGTGACTGAATTAGAAAATTGCACAGGGGAACCACAGCTGATGTTAAAGCAAAGCTTCTGAGGAAGAAAAACACCACCTGTGAGAAATTTACATAATCTGTTTGTAACAACTGTGAAAAAGGCCAAACAGAAAGTTGAGTCTGTGAGGCTGGTAAACTTCAGCTGCAGGCAGTTCCTCGCCAAGTTTCTGCTTCAGGCTCCAGATAACAGGCCATTTAAAATGGGAGGTTTACCTCATGTCAACGTTCTCTGCAACTCCTTGGTTCTTTCGTTGGAGAGTCTTTATGTCAACAAGATTATGCAAACTACCAAGTGGAATTTCTCTACAAACCTGATGCAGAGGTTGAGGAAAAACAATTGCAGTTTCATGCATATCGGGATAATTTCAGATGCTTTCTTCTGTGGAAGAGATGTTGGATAGCATGCTAACGCAGCTAAGGACTAAAATGAGAGGAAGCCGGGAACAAAAATTGAGAAATGGGACAAGGGGAAAAATAACCAGAAAGATGGTCTCTGAGCACTATCGTTGAAAAAGCGTATCTAATTCAACTGACAGCAATGTGCAGGTTCTTGCAGCTACTACCAAAACTAACAATTGGATCAAAACTAACAATTGATGACAAAGACGTGGAAAGCAGTGTAGGAGTAATAAGGTGGTGGGCTACTGCAGTACTCTGAATGGGTTAACTTTCACTCATCTGCTTAAAAAGACAAAGGAGAGCAGGGAGAGAAAGGAGGAGCAAACAAGGCTGTGTGACTGGTGATGCATGAGTGCCTATTTCTGTTTTCAGTGCTTCCACCTCCCCTAGAGGCCAAGGTGGAGTATACACGGTGGGCAGTGCACTCAAGGAAAAACAGAAGGAGGCAGCAGCATGGAGAGTATAATCAGTGAGATCAATTATATGACCCCATTACATTTATTATTTTATTCAATTTATTTACAAATAAGTAGAGACTGCCTCAGGATAGACTGATGAACTGTGCTACAAGCAGGTCATTATATAAACACTCTAGGAGGCTGGTTGGTTTTGTAAAAGAACTTGACCTGTTTATGATCTTGACGCTTTTAATGCATTAGGAGGTGATATTCTGTGAAGGCCTGAGAGGTTTGTTAGAGAACATTAGTAAACAAACAGCATCATGATGACCACAGAACACAATAGGCAGGTTAGGGACAAAGTTGTGGAGAACCTTAAAGCAGGGTTAGGTTATAAAACAATATCCCAAGCTTTAAAGATGTCATGCAGCACTGTTCAAACTTTTATCAGATAATGGACAGAGAATAGCTCCGCTACAAAACTACCAAGACATGGTTGGATAAAGAGAGCATTGATAAGAGGATAAGTCAAGACACCCATGGAAAGGAGCTGTAGAGATCTACAGCTCAGGTGGGAGAATCTGTCAACCGGACAACTATTAGTCCTGCACTCCACAAATCTGGTCTTTATGGAAGCGTGACAAGAAGAAAGTTATTAGTGGAAAAAAACCATCCATAACCTAATTTGCTGCTTGCCACAGGATTAAAAATGTGCTCTGTTTAAATGAGACTCAAAATATACATTTTGCCCTACGAGCACTGTATGGGAGCCCCCAGGCATCTTCAAACCAAACTGAACATTTATGTTGACTTCCACAACCTCTCCAGCATATAAAACATATGCTCAGTAAGGCAAATAAACACTGTCTCAGCACACACACTTAATCTGCAACACTCTATTTACTCCAAATAGAAAACATTTAAACAATAAGACAGCGATTACTCTATCTAAATTAATAAGACCCAGCTAATCGGTTGTCTCCAGTGTATTGCGCTTGAAGATGTTTAGAAAAGAAAAGACGTCTGAGTCTGAAAGACACCCGTTGCTAGCAAGGATGACTGCTTTGCTAATTTCACCAATGGGCCAAACAGTATCCCATTGGTGAAATTGCTATGAACAGGAACTGGCCTTGTACCTGCATAGCAACCCACAATGAGGGGACATCAACCAAATCATTGAATAGTCTCATTAAATGCAGTGACATACACGGACTGTTTTGCCTCGGGGAGCCAAGTACCCTTGAGAACACAGAAGGACATGCCCTTTTTAACCATGTTGCAAAGGCAAGTGTTAGATGACACCATTTCATTAATACACAGCCTCTTCTTTTCATTAGCTAGGATGAACAGCATCTGAAAGATATCATAAGCAAAGGAACTATTAACCTCTTAATCAGCTGTTATACCCTCATGGGTCATTATATTGACCCATGAGGGTATAAAATATAAAATAAAATTTTTAAATATCCAATTAGCCAATCACATGGTAGCTCAATACATTTGGCACCAAGGCATTGTGAGGATGAGGACCTAGGCCTAAACCAAGCATCAGAATGGGAAATAAAGGGTATTTAAATAACTTTGAAGGTGGTTTGGTTGTTAAGGCCAGAAACTGATAATCTCCTGGGATTTTCATGCAATATCCATTTAATAGTAGCTTTGTGAATGGAAATGTCTTGTTCTGGTCAAAGCCTCTTACTTATTTTTGTGTTCTCTAGACTCGCTACAATTTGGTGTCTAGATCTCTTTCTGCGTTCTCTGTTCATTAGTCTTCCTCCCTCAGCCTCCCTGCTCTCACTCTACCAGAGCTGTTCCACATTCCTTTTAAAGAAGCTCACCTGGTTCCAATGTCATTGATCCCCCCCCCCACCCTACCCCACACACACACATTAAATAAGTCTTGAAGGCAAAAGAGGCTCCAACCAGGTACAAGCATAATGTACCTAATAAAGTGGCCAGTAAGTGTGTCAAAGTTTGCAGTCATCTCACCATTTTCGCAGCAAGTCTTGAACACATCACTCACTCAGTCTGATTACCTACATCTGTTCGGCTGTCTTAAAATCTCACTTATTTCTCGTGTTTCATTCCAGATCATCTGTCGTACAGTCCCAGCATTCCAGCCTCTTCTATTCTAAAGTTATAAGAGTTGATTTCCTAAGAACTGAGCTGTACTGTTTTTAGACCATGTGTCTGCTTTTTAGACCTGATTGTCTTTTGGTTTTTGACCTCTGCTAGCACACCTCTGCGTTTTGGTTCATTTGTCGGAATGGTGAACTATTCTACAAATATAGGGAAAATAATTTTGCTGTTGGGATTGAGGATTAGTTTATTTTCTGGTCCTTCTCCCATCCCTTCTAAAGTCTATTATTATATGGACTCCTTTACAAAGGCCGCCTTGAGTTTTATTCTCAGCTTCCCTCCTGATTGCTTTGACAACATAAAGCTTAACTCCTTTATACCTGAAGACTTTTTGGTTCAGTATGGGGCTAACCACCTCATTTTTTTGGTACAACGTAATACTCCTGGCTGTTAATCAAGGATTCCATTAGGAAATTTAATAAACCGCAGAGAGAGAACATTACAGAGTTTATGTAAAGCTTCATAGGACAGTAAATTCCTCACTATACTCCACACAAGAGCTTGTAAACCCTTCCTTTGTTATTCAGCTGAACTGTATCCTTTTGACTCCTTCCACTAATCCATCCCAAATGTATTTGCATCAGTTAGGAACAGCTAATAAATTGGTTGATGCTGTTGATGAGTGTGGTTGACAGCATATGGCTGTGGTGGCCAGTGAAATCGTTGCAAACTAAGTGTTTTGATTGGTGTCAACTGAGGAGAACACTTGTGTAAGAAGTGGATTCATTCTCTGCAGTTCATATACAATCAGGTTTTGCCTCTGCTTATTTCCCCTCATCAATATCTATTGCGAGTAGATCAACGACGGCACACAGCCCATAAATTACACTTTTGGATTAGAATACAAAATGCATCCTCTACAGGCTTATAGAGCGGGGAGATAAACACACACTGGCATGACTACTGGATGGACCTGTGGGAAGTTGCATTTTTCTACACCAGTGGTTACAATTTTCTCTTTGCCAAGTCCTGGGATAAGCATGGCCGCTGAATTGGTGCAGCATTGATTTGAACTCTCTGCGCTCATCACGCAGCTTACTTTCTGCTTCAGTCTCATTTGTGTTTTCGTTTTCTTTTGGGGAGAGATGCTAACGAGGCATCAGGAGGTAAGGCCTAACTTGGACTCCTACATTTGCAATGTCTCTAATTAAAGCTCAATTTGACAACTACCTGTTCCTATAATTGGAGACAATAACACTGGTTAAAACTGAACTTTCTTGAAAACACCTTTATTAACCAGACGGGTAATTATTTCAGACAGCTGAAAACTCAATATCTAATTTTAGCTTTGTCACTTGTGCTCGTTTACACAATCCTTCATAACTGTAATCACTGAACCTTATATATGAACAATTCTAATGAATGCAGAATATGGTCCAATTCTGGCTCTAAAAACACAAGTTTTATATGCAACATTTTGTACTATTAATAATGAACTTTGCTCCTGCAAATTAATATTGTGTGAGGGTGTTGTGCATGCTTTAGGAAGAAAAATCTGTGTCATGTTGTTAGTTTTAAGAGAGGATGTAAATGTGGAAACTGAAGGTAGTGGAAATGAGCAGAGTCTTTGATATATTAAAAAAACAAGCAGCATTTAGTGGTTTTTTGACACGGGGGGTGGATGACATTGGAACCAGGTGAGCTTATTTAAAGGGAATGTGGAACAGCTCTGGTAGAGTGAGAGCAGGGAGACTGAGGGAGGAAGACTAATGAACAGAGAACGCAGAAAGAGATCTAGACAACAAATTGTAGCGAGTCTAGAGAATAATCTAAAATGCACAAACAGAACACAAAAATAAGTAATAAATAATTACTAATTTATTCCTTGGTGAACCTATTGGTTCACCAAGGAATGAACCAATAGGACACGTCCTAACCACAAAAAATAACACAGATGAATCAAATATTGTGGAAAGACCTTAATGACAATAATAAACAACTCAGAAATGATCAGAAAACAAGAGAAAACTGAAACACAAACACCACTTGATCATGACACTCAGTGCAGATAGTTGGAAGCAGGTATGCATTGTGAATATTTGTGGCTGTTTGCATGTGTGTTCTGTTACTAACATAGTCTCAGTAGCTGAGGTCTCAGGATAACTGAAAAGTTCAGGTCTCACTCATGTATGCTAGAAATAGGTCACACTGTGTAGCCTGACATGTCTGTTGTTGACATCCAACTGCAACAATTCTGTCTGCATTTTGAATGCACTTATTTAATGCCACATAAAACCATGCTGATATTGTTTCTGAACCTCCCCATGGTCGCATATCCCAGTGTACACTGTAAACAACTTTGTCTTCATCTGTAATCTCCAGGCGGTGCTTTGTAGAAGCCACATTTGAAGTATGCTTTTTTCCTCCTATCATTGCTGGAGCAGCGGTCAAACCTATATCCCGGCTTAGTGTCTTTATGGTGTCTTACAGCATTGTTGTCCAGCTAGCACTGCCTGGTGACTACACTTAAAGCTTCATCTAAACACCCCTGTGTGAATCATTTTAAGGCTTTTAGATTACACTTTGCTTTGCAAGGCTGGGTTAATGAAAGCCACATAAATCCCTACTGGAAGTTAAAGCAGAATGAAGGGAGGTGATGTGTGCATTAGGTAAAGTTATATTTGCCACCTAAGACCCAAAGCCAATCACAACAGAATGAGAAGCAGTTGTACAGGTCTATAGCCAAGGCGAATGAGAGGGCACTTATAAATCATTCAAGCCGCTTCAAGGTATAGTCAGCGGCAGAACTGAAAGGAGGGGGCACTTTGGTCAGAAGTGTGTTGCATTTTGCTCAATAATTGATGAGTTCAATCAGCAGCTGACACAGTCTCGGTCAGGCCCACACAAAAATGACACATGGTATATAGGAGCAGCTATGAGATGAAAGCAAGAAGGGGCAAGAGGAAAGGAGTTAAAGCTGAGATACAGACATGATCCACAGTGTCAGGAGGGGAGAACAGAATAAAACATTTTGTGTGTCATTATGCTGCTCACACACACAAATGTAGCATGCACATTGGTAATTCATTTTTTCCTTTTTATTCCCTGATATTTGGGATGTATGGTAGAAACTGACTCATTCCCTTTTCTTTTCTTATCGGTTATGAATCTTATGAATAAGTCTTCCACTTACGTTAAGCAAAGGCACATATGCTTGCTCCTGTCTACTAGCTTCATCAAATAATAACTACATCTACCTGATGCAATGAAAAACCCACCACAACCAAACACCAACCTCCTATTGTGAATTTCATTGATTGAATAGTAAACATTTGATGTTGCACTCTGTGATTGCCCATCCTACCAATCAGCATTACCTGTGGGCTCAACTCATGCAGGTTCAAATGAAGAAAGTGCTGTTCATGCATGACAATGTCCATGGTGCAATGTGCACATTCAGTGTTGATAGAAAACTGTGGGGTCCTATTCTGTCACTCTTTTACTTTCACACAGAATTAAAAGACAGAAAGAACTGAAAAAGCAGATTTGCAGAGACTTGTCCGCCGATTGGAGAAGACAGTCCTGTTAAAGAAACAGTAAGAGATGAATGCTGTTGTGCTGAGCAGTGACAAGGATGGACTAATCCAGCTAAATCCCCACAGAGAACCTACAATAAAATGTATTAACTGTTGCTGAAAGCTGAACTGGACCTGATGAGTCAGTACATTTGACAAATAACTATTAAATATCATTAAGTAGCATTAAGGCAAGGCACATATCTGACAGACAGAAAGAGATAAAGTAGTTTCAGTAATTGTATGCATTTTGGTCTGACTAGAAGTTATTCTATCACTCAACATGTCGTGTGCTTTGGCAGTACACAATGTAACTAACTGCAGTTTTAAAAGGGATTTTACAGACTGAGTCAACGTGAACAAAGTGATAGATCAGAAATGGCTTAGGTGCCCAATTACTATCAATGACAGGCAATTCTGCCTGAAGCTGGCAGCTATTAGCAAGCCATCAACTTCTGTTGGCGAGGCCATTTCTAAATAAAATCCCCCAAAAAGGGAAAAGAATAAATGTAGTGACCTCGGAACACTTAATTATGGAATCATAAGCCAGGTCGGCGGGCAGCTCTGACTAACTCCTAATTGGAGATCTGATTATGTATGAGGACGGTGGTTAAGATGGAATGATGGAACTGTAGGGAAAATCAAAGCCAGGCCTGTTACTCATGCAGAATCGCTTAAGACTGAATTAAGTTACATCCTCAAAAACACTGGGCCATAGCTGGGCAATGTTCCACACTTGTTTAATGAAATATTATAAGGATATGTAAAAACGTTTTTATGGTGCCTGGCTGTGAATGCAACAAACACAAAAAAGAGACTTCTTTTTTTCAGATACTAGCTAACAGTGTAATTCTGTTAATCAAAGCATAAAAAAAAATACATCTGAATATTGTGGGATCGCAAGGTTTCACAAACAATTTCAAAGTTTAAAAAACTGCCAGACAAGTGACTTTTTGCATATTCCAAAAAGACATGACAATATAATTGTGTAATTTTTGTGTACTTTTATAAAAGGGCTACTTACATTTTACAGCAATGACCCAATGTTGAATGCTTGAAATGGCTAAATGGCAATCTGAACCCTTTTTTATTTATTTAGCTTAAAATCTTTTCATCCGTTTTCTTGGGGGGTGCATATAAACTATACAGAGCAATACTTTCATCCTTGGATGATAAAGTGATCATTAAGTATAGAAAAGGAAGTGGTATAATTTTTAAACTAAGGTATTTCACCATAACCAAGTAGCCAAATGAACACTGTGCACCATTCATCCTTGCACTAAAAAAAGGAAGGCACATTATCAGTGAAATACATATTTCAGACATAACAAGAGTAGATGTGTTTTAAAATGCCCTTGATTTCTTCATATTTAAGCCTATGTAAAATTATATAAAATAGGCTAACTTATGTTGCAAGATCTGAGGCTCTGACAACATTTATACTTGTTTGAGCCAGAGTTTGTCCTATGATCCCTCAGTCAGAAATGATCTTGCTGTGGAAAGTTAAAAGAAAGCAAACTTAGGTGGAAATGTCCATTCGGTGGACATAACGTCGGTGGACATTATGTTCTGCTTCGATAGCCTCAACTAGTTATGTGTTGTTCCAGTACAGGTGGAGACAGAGCTCTGATGGGTTGGTTTACCAGTTAGTCTCTTTAAGGAAAACATGCAAATCTAATGTAGTATACTGTTCTTAATAGACCAAAAGATACATTTTTGAAACCTCTTTTTTGACAGTAGAGTGATCATATATTTTTTCTCATTTCCTCTGGTCTTGATTGGAGTGGTTGTCATAATATAAGCTGTACTGCAGGAAAGCAATGTTAGGGTTAACTGGTATGACTGGACTCTGTCTGCTTGGCAAAATATTGTTGATGGTAGTTATGATGCCGGAGTGAGAATCCAATTCATAGCTTCTTATTCACTACTTAGTGTACATAAGTAATTTTATTTTATTCTATTATTACTACTTGCTTTTGCACATTTACTTTGTTCTTCTTTAATTGCACATTTTCCTAACTATCTGCACCCTACTTAGGCATTACTAAGAGCTGCTGTAACTATTTAATTTCTCGATTGTGAGATCAATGAAGTCTATCTTATCTTATCTTATCTTACCTTACCTTATCTTACCTTACCTTACCTTACTGTTGCAAAAGGAAAGGGCCATTTCCTGTCTCTTAACTCATTTTTACAATCTAAAACACTCGAACCTGGAGTGGATTTTCCAAGCTGCCCATAAATATCCCTTTATTCAACTAGCTTACTGTTTTTGTCCTCTGCTTGTCAAGGTCCCTTAAATATCATATTTAACACACCACAGACTACATATGTGGTCTCAGACAACACCCTTTGTGTCAAACCAATGCCACTTTATCCCTGTCATACCTATCTTAATTTTGTTCGAGCTACCATTACTGATCCCTGACTCATCTGTCAAAGATACTACACACACACACACACACACACACACACACACATACACAAACACACACACACAGAAGGATCAATGAGTAAATGACACTGTGTGAGTATCCAGGAGAAAAGGGAATCATCACTCTAGATTCCAAATGGGACTTTACGTGCAATCATCTTATGTAAAGAAGCATAAAAGTTACATCCTTGAATTTCACAGTGATGACTGGGAGATGAATCCTTGCTGTGCAGACATCATTCAAGGCAGAGAAGGCGAGACACCTTTGTGAAGCACAGGATTTGAGTGTAAAAGATTGACAACCTATCAGCAGCATAATCCATGGGGGAGTTGTTCTAATACACCTAACCGCCCAACTAATGAAAAACAGCCGACAAGCAAACTGGGGCTCGTGCCATGTATCAACAGAGGGCGGCAGGTTGAACAGCAACAAAATGTTAGCTTCAGTCAAATATGAATGACAGCCGTCGGTCTTACTACCACATATCTTTTTAAGCAACATAGCTAACCCATTCCCAGCCAGCGTAAAAAATGCTGCATCCATTTGAGGTTTTCATTGTGTTTTACTTTTTGTCCTGTACTTTGCTACAGGGAAGCTCTACTGCAGCCACTGAATAATCTGTGAAGTGCCACTTGGCAGCCTGAAACTAACAAGCCACTCAATGGTAGCCACTTAACTCTACTCTGACTGAGGGCAGCGGTTCTTAAAGGTTAAATTCACAGATAAATAATAACAAAGGTTAGATTGTGCAATAGTGCTGATTTCCCAATGTTTTAGGGAACAAACAGAAATCCAAGTCTTATTAAACCTGTATGCTTAAGTCGTTGTTTTGAGGAGTCCTGGATGTATTTTAATTCTCAGTGACAGATGTGAATAAACACGACTGAAATATTTTTCCATTATTAATTTAACTGAGAAGATTATATTAGACGCAGGCAGTAGAGGAACAGCTTGTTTATCAAACATCATGCTGCGCTTCAATTAGTCTAAACAGTACAGCCTACCAGGAGATACGCCGCATTAAGCCACAAGGGTGAGTCCTCCATGTTTGTCTAAATGTAATAAATCTGAGTAAAGCTCAGAATTACAAAAAACCATAAAGGAGCCCATTATCTTTTGAGAGGGGGTGACTTGTGCTGATAATAGAGCAGTAAAAGGGGGCATCGTACCTTTCTGTCAGACAATCATTTCATGATCAAATTAAGGAGGAAAGTTAAACTGGGCGAGCATAAAGGAAATGTCAAAGGATATAAAGGCTGAGATGTAGCATATTCCATGTCTCACTTTTCTCCAGTGCTTTAACATACAGACCTAAGCACATAGCCAAGCTGTCTATTTATATCTCAGCAATCCCTGCTTTGGAAAAGATTTTTTTTTCTCCCTATGACTGCAGGTGAGTTCATACAACCGTGCATGCTTCAGATCCTCTAACACTCCTCAGGTAGGTCGAAAGGAGATGATAACACTCACGTGTCCTATTGCAAATTGTTCTGGCATTGAACCATGTCTCTGGCTGTAAAACGGGAATCTGTAACAAGCTGTGGAGATGGTAGTTCATGTACATACCTATGTGTCTGAAAAGAAGCCAATGGCATAGCTATTTTTTCAGAGCAACCATGCAGTTGGAACATATTTCGCACAGGTAGTTGTCCTTGACTTTGACTTTAGTGAACCACATGGCCAAGTGAGCAAAGCACTTTTGCCATCCTGACTATTTCAGTTATCATGCATGAAAACACATGGTAAACAAACTTAGGTAAGCTTATAACTGAGGTGATTAGTGGAATACAATGTAAGGTGGCTGTATGTTTTCCACTTTCTAAATATAAGATGAAGACACAGATGAGACATAAAAGAGTTGAGTTTTACTGGTACAGCCCTAAATGGTGGAAACTGCAAAGCAACACAATCATCAATACCAATCAGAGCCATTAGCCCAGTATATGTACTCTGTAAAGTGTACAGTAACAGGTGGCTGGAGGATTGGCTTCAGTCATGACAAATTCTGTTCCTTTCCAAAGTGCTGGCATTTCAACAAATCCTCTTCGACTGCACTTCTCCCAAGAGGGAACTGACGAACATGTGTAGGAGGTGCAGCTTTGCCACAAGCACATGGATGGCTTTTTAAATTAAATTAGCTGCATTGTGTTGCAATAAAACTGTCCAACGGGCTGGATTTATTGTTCTTGTTTAATGATATTACATGCATAGACTTTAAAGGATGGTTGTGTTTTTTCATATGCAAGGTAGAGGCAGTAAATATGCATTATAACACAAGGTGAATATCTAATTCTCACAGCTGACTGAAATCACATGTGGATCATTCCAAAATGACAGACACCCATGTTTTGACCTTTAATTTTTTAAGTTTGTCAATATTTCAAAGCAAAGCAGCAAATGTCTACATGGAACAATATGATCTGTGCCAACATTGGTTAGAGTGCACTTAGAGGTCAGGACTTTTTTTTGTGCCCATCTATATTTCACACCCTGAAAATAGAAGCGCACACTTCCAGGGTCATGACAGGGACAATAGGATGGAAGAAATTAGTGCAGAAAGACTAGAGGGAGTCAAGTGGAAAGCAGCTGTGAACCACCAATGGGAGATACTGCCAAGCCTTGCCCTTGTACATTATCACATAGATTTATAGCCTGACAAACCTTGCTACCTGTCATCATAAAGGCCTTTGAGATTGGTTCAGATACCTCCACATCTACTTTCCTTTATCTTCTGTTGTTGCAAATGCTTTTCTATGAACCTGTAAACGCCATCATGTTTGCATTAGGTAGTTATTTACAAAGCGGTCTATGATTATTTATATGAGAAATAGAGATTAGAAGGAAATCCATTGCCCATGATCTTCAAAGAAAATCAAGGCAGCCGTAAAATCAGCAAAATAGCATTCGCTTAAACCAATGGAGTATTTTTGCTTTTGACATTATGCTTTTATATCTGAATGTTACTCTAACCAGAAGTGCTTTACAGCCTCCGTTCTCAGTGTTTCACACAGAAGGATATGTCCCCCACCTCTTACCTCCATTTCCCATGTAAATAACTGGACAAACGTAATGGTTTAAAGGTTCACATTTTGACACTGGAGTTGTTTAAGATGGTAGAAATTCACTGTGTTTTTGGCATCTTTGAGATTAGCTGTTAGCTGAATACCGCAAGATAGTTATCTTCTGTAGCTAAAATATTAATTGCTTCTAACCTTTTAGCAGAACATCAGTGCTAAACTGCACCTTTAAGTCAAGTGTTAGGACCACTGAATACTCAGGACCTCATTAACAAGCCAATGAAAAGAACAGCTAATGCATGACCTGAAAAGGAACTAACCCCACTCCTCTTGTAGTAGAGGTATTCTTCAGTTCCCCATAAGACTCCACCACAATGATAGTTAGCACTATTAATATTTTTTTTTTTAAGGCAAAAAGAGCTGATTACAGATGCTATTGGGAGAATCGATTCTCATTTTGACAGGAAACATTTGTCTTTGTGCTCCAGTGCCTTGTGTAGATTTGACAGGAAAGTTTAGCATCAAAGGGTAAAGCCTGAGAGCCGAGGGGAGTTGGGGTGGTGGTGGTGGAGGAACGAGGCACAGAGACACAGAAAGAATGAGGGTAGGACACCAGAGCATATGTAAGAAAACGATCGAAGGTCCCCTCTCTCTTCGTTGATTATGTGAAGACCACAAGGTGTTGAGGGCCCTCAGGCAAGGCAGCGGACTGGTGGAAAGATTCAAAGGGAATCCTGAGTGAGTTAGCTGAGTGAGTTTATCAGCAAAGGATTTTTTGAGGGGTGGGGGTGGGTGGATGGGGGTACCTTTTAGTTTTCTGACATTTACTGTGACATTAACACTTTATACAAAGGTTATCACAAAAATTCAACTGGACAATATGTTCAAGGTGGTGAAAACACACTGCCCTCCATAGTGCTATCTATTGATCGATCTATCTATCTATCTATCTATCTATCTATCTATCTATCTATCTATCTATCTATCTATCTATCTATCTATCTATCTATCTATCTATCTATCTATCTATCTATCTATCTATCTATCTATCTATCTATCTATCTATCTATCTATCTATCTATCTATCTATCTATCTATCTATCTATCTATCTATCTATCTATCTATCTATCTATCTATCTATCTATCTATCTATCTATCTATCTATCTATCTATCTATCTATCTATCTATCTATCTATCTATCTATCTATCTATCTATCTATCTATCTATCTATCTATCTATCTATCTATCTATCTATCTATCTATCTATCTATCTATCGATCTATCTATCTATCTCAGGGCTGCAACATCTTTCTTTGGAGAAAGACAAATAAAAAGTAAGTAGAGGAAAAATACAAATCTACAGCAGATATTGCTACATCAAACAGTAGCCCTACGTTTGGTCAGCTTTGATTTCTATGCCCTGAAGTGTGCGTGTGCCTCTGTATGTGCAGACATGAGAACAACAAGACTAAATTGACTGCATCTGCCTAGGGTAATAACTTATGTGTGAAGTGTAAGGGTGTAGGATGGACAGTTTCAACCTGACAATAGTCCAAACAAATGAACAACAATATCATGGGTATACTCCATTATAATGTATGTTATTAGTCTGCCGTGCATTCTGGCAAATCCAATATTCGAGTAATAAAGCGATGGAAGTGACTCTAGTTGCTGAGTCTCAGAAATTGCTGTTTGGTGCTTTTGTCCTATGCAGTTGTTTGTTATGGCTTTGCATGTAAAGAGCAACATATTATTTAGCGTTAAGAGTTGCAAAAATTGTAGTTATGTTAAAAGGTTGCTGATATACTGTGTTATAATGTGTTTCCTTTTCTATAGCGCTCTTGCTTTATGGTATAGTTAATACAACCTTCATCATTACACTGCTGCCAACAATTGGTCAAAAATAAAAACATCCAGTGGTAATATTAGCTAGGGAAGAAACATGTTCACACACCACTATTTACACAAGACAATCAGCTATTCTTGTGGTTATGTTTGCATTATATGGTAGTGTGTGGTATGCTTAACCTCAGTTCTTCATTGCCTCATCTTAACCTGCAGACACTGCCCTTAAAATGGGGACAGGAAAAGCTTTATGCAGTTACATTTTGCACAATAAAGCTATGTTGACAAGAAATATATACTTCTCTTGTATGTGTGCATACGATTTTATGGCATTACACTGAACAAACAAAGGTATAAAAAAGGAAAAGTACAAGTACAGAAGACTAAACAGGCAGTTGTACTAATTGACTTTAAAATGTTTTTTCTTTTATGTGGTCACAATAACCAAGTCCCGAGGAGTTAAACTCAGGTAGGTTAAGGTACCAGACCTGTTAGGAAACTTTTTAAGTGACCACAGGATTTGCAAATGCCACAAGAGTAGCCATTGAGACTGGACAAAATATCAGGTCTCAGCTGCACAATGCATGCTTCTTTTTCTCAATATTTAACAAGTATCTGTGTTTCTTAGTTCCCCTCTCTATCCACTGGCAACATTTGGTGTGGTAGTCATATTACACCGACATAAAACAAGACTGCAAATACTACTAAACAATACCCGGGTATATACACTGCCTTGCGAAAGTATTGATATCCTTTAATTTTTTTTTTCCCATTGTGTAGGTTCACACTTTGTAGAAGCACCTTTGGGATCTTTTGGTGTATGTTTCTACCAGCTCTGCACATTTATGCCCCTTTTCCATTAGTACCTACTCTACTCAAATTGGGTTTACACGGTTTGTTTTGTTTTCCGTTACAACTGAGTCCCAACTCAATGTGGGAGGGATCGTCAATAGCAAGGCCGCACCACAGTCCGAAAAAGTAATGTGATGTGATGTGTAGTGACACAAACACAACAACAGCCTTGACTGCTGCTCAGTCTATGGCTGTTGTCAGATTCAGATCAAGATAAGGGAGTCACAGAAGGCTGCGGGAAGCAAGATGAAACACTCTGGATAAGTAGAGGAGAGAGGGAAGCCATGGAGCAGTACAAGCTAGGCAGGGGTGTTTAGATGTGTCCCTGGTCCAATACACCTCAAACAAATGGCTGCATTTCCTCCTCAGTATGCAGTAACGTTCTCCAGAGTCCTGCTAATGACCTAATTATTTGATTCAGGTGTGCTGAAGCAGAGGAACATCTAAACGTTGCAGGTTACTGGCCCTCGAGGACTGGAGTTTGACACCTGTGAGCTAGAGGATGTGTAAGGATATCCACAATAAGCTCAGCGTATGATGACTTAATGGTTGAAGATATTAGTTACTAAAATATGCTGTGACTAGTCATGCCAAACCCTGTGACCGATGTTGAGGTCGTGTCTTCAGCACGTCTGGGCTCGCTTGGTATTGCAAACAACTAGGTACTAAAAACAGTAACGGTTCCAAGTAACATGGAAATGCCTAAAAAGTGAGTAGATTGTGCCAAACCACGCCAAGTAGTCCCTAAACCCTGATCTTTCAGGGTTTAGAAATCACATATGAATCAATATTAAGTATTGCTACTAATTATCAATTGGATTTAGGTCTGGACTTGGACTGGCCCACTCTAACAAATGAAAATGCTTTCATCTCATTGTAGCTCTGGTTGTCTAGGGCTGTTATCCTGCTGAAAGATGAATCTCTGTTACCAATTTTTCTTTCTCGATTTTCCTGAATTTACCTCATTCATTAATGACCAGTTTCTTTGTCCCTTTTGCGGGTTGCAAAAAGGAGTTCTTGTGCCTTTGTTTCAGAAAAACACTGTATTGTTGACACTCTTCCATAGCTCTACTTTAAACTTCTTCCTGACCCGTCTAGTATGTTGCTTGATCTTATGATGCTTATTGTTCACAAATGCTCCCCAACAACCGTCTGACGCCTTTACAGACCAGCTGAATTGATCCTTAGATTATTTTACAGAAATTTGGAATGTATTTATTAAGGAAATTATTTTTGGGTTTTATTTATGACATATTTTGAGCTATTTAGCAAACAACAAAACATTCACTCCCCAGATGTGCAACGCTGCTGTAGCCACACCCCAAAAGATAGTTCTATAAGATATTAACTCTCAAGGGACAAATGCACGCTTCAGTCTTTTCAGATTTATATTTAAAAGAATCTAAATTGTGTATTCTTTTTCATTCATTTTACAACTGTGAACTACTTTAGTCTCCATCTATCACATAAAATCCTAAGAAAATCCAATGACCTTTTGTGTTGAAATGTGACTAAATGTGAAAAAAAGCTTTTCCAAAGCACTACATATCCTTATGAATATATATCACAATAAAGTGAAACTCCAAAAATAGGTAAATATGTGAAACAAACAAGTTAGTTTTGAATGTTGGTATCTTAAAGTTACATCATATTAGACTATTCATGAAGAAGAAACATGGTGGACAGAGGCCTTGCTCCTCCGGGTGGAGCCCAAGGCGTTCCCAGGCCAGCCGGGAGACATAGTCCCTCCAGCGTGTCCTGGGCCGTTCCCTGGGCCTCCTCCCAGTGGGACGTGCCAGGAACACCTCCCGAGGAAGGCGTCCAGGAGGCATCCGGTATAGATGCCCGAGCCACCTCAACTGGCTCCTCTCGATGTGGAGGAGCAGCGGCTCTACTCCGAGCCCCTCCCGGATGGCCGAGCTCCTCACCCTATCTCTAAGGGAGTGCCCGGCCACCCTACGGAGGAAGCTCATTTCAGCTGCTTGTATCCGGGATCTCGTTCTTTCGGTCATGACCCAAAGTTCATGGCCATAGGTGAGGGTAGGAACGTAGACCGACCGGTAAATCAAGAGCTTTGCTTTTCGGCTCAGCTCTCTCTTCACCACAACGGACTGGCACAGTGGCCCCATTACTGCGGCAGCTGCACCGATCCGTCTGTCGATCTCGCGCTCCATTTTTCCCCCACTTGTGAACAAGACCCCGAGATACTTCACCTCCTCCACTTGAGGCAGGAACTCTCCTCCAACCTGAAGAGGACAAGCCACCCTTTTCCGGTCAAGTACCATGGCCTCAGACTTGGAGGAGCTGATCTTCATCCAAGCCGCTTCACACTCGGCTGCGAACCGCCCCAGCGCATACTGTAGGTCTTGGCTAGAGGTGGGCCAGCAGGACCACGTCATCTGCAAAAAGAAGAGACAAAATCCACTGGTCGCCAAACCAGACCCCCTCCGGCCCTTGGCTACATCTAGAAATCCTGTCCATAAAAGTTATGAACAGGACCGGTGACAAAGGACAGCCCTGCCGGAGTCCAACATGCACCGGGAACAGGTCCGACTTAGTGCCGGCAATGCGGACCAAACTCCTGCTCCGCTCGTACAGGGACCGGATGGCCCCTAATAAAGGGCCCCCGATTCCATACTCCTGGAGCACCCCCCACAGGGCATCACGAGGGACACAGTCGAATGCCTTCTCCAGGTCCACAAAACACATGTGAACCGGTTGGGCAAACTCCCATGAACCCTCAAGCACCCTGTAGAGGGTATAGAGCTGGTCCAGTGTTCCACGGCCGGGACAAAAACCACACTGCTCCTCCTGAAGCCGAGGTTCGACTATCAGCCGGACTCTCCTCTCCAATACCCTGGCGTAGGCCTTACCAGGGAGGCTGAGGAGTGTGATCCCCCTTCTTATGAAGGGAGACCACCACCCCAGTCTCCCAGTCCATATATATATATATATATATATATATATATATATATTTCTGTACTCACAAACTTGAAGAAAACCACTAAAGGAACAACAAGCACATCTAAAGTAGCCAATCAAGAAGGGATTCTTCCTGCAAGGACGTAATACATAAATCATATCGGACCAAACTTGGTCATTTTATTGTTCATAAAACAAGAATATAGGAGCCACTTGTCAAGCTATAATATGTTTGTCTTTGCAGAGGAGATGCTTGTTACCTAATTTGGCACATGAAAATTACATGTTGCAACCATGATTTCCATGGCAGCACATATTGCACCTAATTGTTGCTGTGTAAATGTGTGTGCATGTCCACTGGGCATGGACTTTTTCCAGTCTCGTGCTCACATTGACCTCCATTTTAGTCAAGTGTTTCGGGAAAACCATATCCAGCGGGAGGGAAACAATACAGAGGGAATGGGTAAGAATATAAAGAAGGGGACATTGTGTGTCAGAGTGCAGAATTTCAGAGGCTGAGAAGGATGCAAAGTCCATGACCTCTCTTCATTCAGGGTTAATTAAAAAGATGAGGGCAGGAAGAAGAAGAACACAGAAGCTATGCAGGGAGCAAGATGCAAAATGCTAATGAGCTGTGGAGATATTTCAGCCTATGAAGTAATTTACATTAGGAGGCCAGAGATGAGCTTCCCAAAGCAGCAGATTTTTAAGTAAGTATTCAGATAGCAGTATTTTGGTCATTTCCATACAGAAAAAGAAGATGATAACTGCATTAGCATAATAGGCTGCTGGATGATGCTTTAAAAGACAACTCATGCAATAGCTTTGTGTGCTTCAGTTTGTTATTAAACTGGAATGAAACCAACATTAGCCTTGTCTGAATAGATAAGAAGCCAAATCTCACATAATTGGACAAGAATGGACAAGAAGCTGAGTACAGGAAGGTGGTGGACCGCTTTGTGGCATGGTGTGGAAACAATCTTCTCATCTTGAATGCAACTAAAACAAAGAAGATGATTGTAGTTTTTAAGAGAAACAGGAATAAGTCAAAAACTATTTCCATCATGGGAGAAGTGGTGGAGGTGGTGGAGGAGTATAAATACCTCGGTGTTCACCTGGAAAACAGACTGGAGTGGAGATGCAACTGTGAAGCCATCTACAAGAAGGGACAGAGCAGACTGTACTTCTTGAGGAAGCTTAGGGCCTTTGGTGTTTGCAACAAGATGCTGCATATATTCTATAAGTCTGTTGTGGAAAGTGTGATCTCTTCTACCATCATCTGCTGGGGAAGCAGCATCAGAACCAGGACTTAAAAAAGCTCAACAAGCTGATAAAGAAGGCTGGCTGTGTTCTGGGGACTCCTCTGGAACCTCTGGAGATCATTGTGGAAATACGGATTCTTCATAAAATGAAGAACATTATGGAGAACCCTGAGCATCCTCTTCATGAGACTGTCCTACAACAACAGAGTGTCTTCAGTCAGAAGCTTCTTCAGATGTGCTGTAAGATGGAGCGCTACAGGAGATCCTTCCTGCCCACAGCCATCAGCATCTACAACGGCTCTTTGAGGAAACCTTCATAATGAGCTACAACAACATTTAATTTCCCTTTGGGATTAACAAAGTATTTTTGAATTGAATTGAATAAACAGCTCTGGTGGAACTGTGCATGATAGTAAAAGCTGTCATGTCACACAGAGGAGTTAAACTGGATCTGCCAAAAGGTTTATTGGAGCATTAAACTGAAACAAGAGAAAAAGAGATGGGAGGCTCATGAAGGGCACCCTTACGGATGCAATCCTGTGCTGACAAGCCTGCACCCTCTCCACACACCTATGCACATATGAAATGTTAGAAAATTCAATCCATGCCTGTGTAATCATCCAGCAACCCAGCTGGGATCCCGGAGACCTGGCTGCCAAGTGCAATCTGGCCAGTAACAACATCTGCAGTGTAGCTGTGACTCAGTGTCACAGCTACACTAAACCCATTCTGACCTGGTGTGCCAAACCCACAGTGGGGCTTGGACTATTACTTTTCCTCCATCACCCATCCCTTCTTCATTTCCTGCCTCAGCAGGTGCCTGTTAACATGGCTGAATGGGCAGGCGGTGTAGTCCGACAACAAGCAGCCCTTTGGAAGAGAGAGCAGAGGGCGGAAGGCATGGTAGTAAATAGGGCAGGTTAAATATCAGTCTAAGATTGATGAATGGTACAAGGGCAACCTAAGATTCCTATCAAATATTCTGCTATCAGTAAACAAAATGCCCTGGGCCCCCTCCTTAGCTGTGATAAATGAGACCTACCACCGTTGTCCATTCTTATCCTGTACTCTTTACAGAAATCAAACCAAAGAGCCATCAGGTTTCTTGATTTAGTCCATGTGGTATCTGGTTTTAAATGACATTGATCTGAGCCCTAGCCAAAGTTAAATGTTATCTGTTTTTTATTACTTACTTTTGCCTTTGGGTGCTGTAAAATAATCCTGTGTTTCAACTCTAAGTTTTAGTAACAATCATAGCACACACATGCATGCTCAAGGAAATCTGAGGATTAAAGTTCAGCACAACATTCACAGTCTAAGAGTGTACCATGGTAGCTAAATAATTATTAGCTGAAACAATCAGAAAACAGTTTGAACTTTGTTGCCATTGGAGCCATTTCAAGCATCCATTATGTTGAAGAGCGTGAAATTTTGATCACTCCAAACAGAGCTTCTGTATACCACAGCATGTGATCAAATAACCGTATTATCAGGTTATTGATGTGATATTTAAGTAAGTGTTGCATCAATTCTGTTACAGTGGCCCACATGTGTGCTATATATATTATGATGATCATACCACAGAATCTCCTGACTTTCCCTAAGACTCTGCAGTAGCCTGGTTTAACTAGTAATGCACCAAAAGGCAACGCTGGACAATTATTCACCCAAGCCAGTGTAGCTCAAAATGTCACTGAAATGCAAAACAGATACACATTACCTGCCATTAAACAAAATGACAAACTTCAACATTTGAGAGAACAGACCATACGAAGTTTTGAATACAAAAAACAAAAAACAAAACTAAGGCAAATCAGTAGAAAAGTGGAACATGTGGCGATGAGAAACAATGTGAGGTGCTAATCCTCAGGTGTCTCCGCAGTCATTCTTCTCTTCAAAGCAACAGAGAATAATACTAAAGGTTGAGGTGTGAATAGAATATTGTTGAAAAGAAAATTTGTAGAGAGCAAGGTAAAACGCAAACTGTGAAGAAAGAAGATTTTTTTAACCTGTGTGCTAAGAGGTTGGCACTAAATGTCAAGCCCCTTTTTATTGTGCTATATCTGTATCCATTGTCCTATTGCAATACAACTTCTTTAATGAGACCATAGTTGAATCAGCATTAGGGGTATAATGAGATTTCCTGGCACAAGTTCTAACAATAACAAAATACACTACAGTCCTAATAAAATAGTGAAGTCTTCATCCAGCTTCTGTCCACATGTGACTTTGTTTTTTGACAGCTATAACTATAAACCCCAGGCATGAAGGTAAATGCATTTGAGACCATATATCTATGCTTAAAACTCCTCCTTTGTAAAAAGAAAAGAAGTACTTAATTTATGGCACTGTTTAGGTTAACATTTTTGAATTATTAAAAATGTCACCACATTTAAATCCTTTCTATGGTAACATTTTGGGTACAGAGAGTAAAAAAAATATCAAAAGACAAGATAGAAACTATTTGTAATCACCTTGACAATACTGCAGCTGGTCAACTTTTAATGTTAAGTTGGTTGCTTCTGAGCTAAAAAAGCCGTGCTGAATGTCTATTTCATAGTTATTAAAGCTGCAGTTGGGACATCCATGGAAATGGTGGACTTAGCCTGAAAATTTGAACAAGCACACCTTATAGTTCCCTTCACCCTTGCTCTTTGCTGTGCTACAGCTCTTCCTCCACAGCTCCTCACCTACAGCGGAGCCTGCAGTGAACGCGCAGGCTAGTAAGCAGGGCCACTGATGACAGCGGATAAACACCTATGGTGGCGTAGGGATGAAACATCATCAATATGCTTTACATTGATTATGACCTGCCCATACCATTAGCACAGCTGCAGCAAATGGCAGTAGGACCACTGGGAGGAGCCAGAGGAGCTTGAGTTGTTCCCAGATCATCTGTCTCATATTGTACTGTCAGGAAATAGTGACAGTTTTACAAAAACGTAAAAGAATACATTTTAACAAAAGTTACCTACTGCACCTTTAATGCGTCTAGAGTAGATTTGTTCCTCTCTAGTTCAAATACTAAATTACTTACAGGTCAAACCTGTAAGTATATTTTTTTAAACACTGACATTATGTTCATTTAACTAGTGAAAACACTGAAAGGAGCCACAACCACAACATACAAATGAATCAAACCTAAACTAGAACATTCTATTTTGATTACAGACCAATGAAAAATAATTTGTGTACCATGAAAACTTTATTATTAAGATTTTTAGTTATTCAAAATATATCTCTCAAATTGTGTTTTGTTCTCATGAGCCCAGTATAATTTACTGTTTCATGAGCTGGATGTATCATTACACCTCTAAAATGCATTAATAAATGTTATAAAGTATATAAGTTATAAAGCTCCTAAATCTCAATTCAAAAATATAAATAAGTGAAAAGAGCAAAGGAGGCCACAGATTCTGGCAGACTTCATCAGCAGGAGAACATAGCCAAATCTATTTATATCAGCAGCCCTGTGGACTAAATATTTAGCAAAGTGCCTGCTTCAAAACAAACCCTCAAAAGGATGGCAGCACTCGAGGCTGACACAGTCACTGCTTATCAAACTGGTACAAAACATTCAGAGCACACTGGGGATGGAAAGATCAAGTCAAAAAAGAGGCATCTCCCTCTGACAAAGTATGGATTTCTGCAAGAAGTTCAGAAATTCATTCATCATTAACAAGTCATTATACTTACAAACTAAAGAAAGACTGTATATCATTGACCCATGGTCCATGTTTGTATTGATAAGAGCATTCATTGATAATGATAGAACAAGGTCTGATAGCTAATTAGCTGTCCCTGGGCATAGAGAATAACCCTTGGTGCCTTATTGTTTTAGTCTGTTACTTACAGAGATCCATAAGATTGCACTATGCCTTCTATCTCTTTGTAATGAACCTTTTATTTTATTTACTGATATTGTTTTTTTTGTCCGTCTTTAAGTCCGGGGGTACGTTAAATAAAACAAAACAGTGATGTCAGTGTAAAGGTTTAGCCTGTGGACACTCTGCTTACATTAAAAGTGAAGTCAGGTGTGAGCTATGGAGGCAAACATTATTACTTCATCAAACAGCAAAACAAACATTGGCTGCCCAGTGATGATCAGATTACAGAAATCACCACGCTTTCGGAGAAGAACAGTAAATGCTACACAGATAGCAAATTTGGGCACTGCAAAGCTTGATCATGTAAGAAGTACATTAACCTTACTGTATTTGACCAGTGTTTTTGCATGAATTCATTAAAATGAGTGTGTTTATAAGCAGAACCAACTTTGAAATCAATTCAGTTTCTTTCCATGATGAACTAAAACTGGGTGTGACTCTCCTTAGCTGTGGTGCTCTGTAATGCTCTGTGAAATGTTTAAGACAAATTACGAATTTATCCACAAAGGAGTCATGACATATTCCCAGAAAGGAAAGCCACCAAAACTTAAAGATTATGTTGAGTTGTTTTTGCGGTCTGTATTGTAGAGCCTGCTACAGGCAGGGAGTGTGACCAGCTGTGGGGTTGCTGGTAGAGATGAGCACAAGAATGAAGCTTAACCTGAATGCATTCCATCACTTTTCTCTCTGATTATTGAAAAAGTTAGTGTAGTTGAGGTAAGAGCACCGATATCATTAGTTTAGTTCTCAGTCCAAGAAAACTAATCTTTAGTTCTTATGGACTAAGAACTAAATGCCGTATTAGTTCTTATGGAACAAATTTCTAAATTTCATTTTGCTCTCTGACAAATAAAATCTAAAAGAATTTTGAAAGAGATCAGCTTTATTGGAAATTTAATCAAATGAAATATAGCTAATGAAATCAAAGGAAACAGTGGAGGGCGATGACAAAATTAATATGCTAATTAGTGTGTGATGTCAGAGAGCAATTTTTTTTTTATATACTTTATTTCCATTTAAAAACTGGATGAACCAGAACTAGATGTTTTAGCTAGTTCAGCATGTTGAGGATGAACTGTTGCAATACGGTCTGTGACTCACCTGTAGAAAATGCTGTATTTTACCTGAAAGTATATTCAATTGGCCTCTGGCATAGTATGCCTCTAGAAGACAGACAGACTCATTGTACTGTTAATATTTTTCTGGAGGTGACAACTTCAATATTCCACACATCCCACTCTCTATTTTTTCTCTTCCGCTTTTCACCACTTTACTCTCATTTGGTTTATTTCCATCTCTTGTAAAACATATCCATTTGCATGTTGCACCCAGAATGCCAAAAGCATTGAGAAAAAACCTTGGAAATTTGTGGCACCAGAGCAATGTAGCACTCTCACCTACACCTCAGTCACTGATTCATCACAGTAGAGACATAGTTGACAATGGTGTGAACCTAAGATGGAAATCGATTTGCATGTAAATGTACTACTTAGATCAAAGCTGTAAAACGAAAAAAAAATTGTAGACAATTCCAATGTGCCATTGAAATCTTTCTAATAATGGTTGCAACTCATACAACGTTATCTGACTAAATCAGAATCATCAAAATGGCTATACAGGTATGATAAGCCTTATTGCAAGAACTGCTTTTAGCTGCGATATTACCTTGCAAACACATGTACATGGGACAGAAATAAATCGCCCACACTGAATGCGGGGAATACTTCAGCCATTTATAAAAAAAATCTGAGCATTTTTTAGAACATAGTAGAAAAAAACGAATCACTGTACAGTCTACACGAACAGAACTCAGTGGACTGTGATGCAAATTGTACTGATGAAGCGAATCAGACTGCAGCAAGATATCACCAGCTTTGTGAGCATTTTTTTTTGTGAGCATTTTTTTTCATGTGGACAGCTTATCTCAGTAGCAGCACGAAAACTGCTCTATTTTAATGAGTATGTTTAAAAGAAAAAAAATGTTTACTGGAAATTCAAAATTTGGCAGTTATGAGTTCGCTCAGAAAGGTGTGCCAAAGAATGCTACTCACCAGAGCCAGCCCAACGTTGTATGAGGCCCAAGGCAGAGTTTCATTTGAGAGACAACTTCCAGTTCACCTCACTGTCCACCAGCCACCACAGCAAGACTCATGTATGTAATTATACATTTTAAGTTGACATAGGAGTCCAAAACCAATTCCCTAAAGGGATTGTTCTGTTCTTTTAAAAAGGACCAAAGCAGTTCATATCTGGTAATGAAAGATTAAATTGTCCTGGAGGCTGAAGCTACTTAAAGCTGAGAAAAGATTGGAGCAGACTTCTACCATCTTTAAACAACTACAGTCTCCAATATTTCTTCCTGGTTAATGAGAACTCAATTTCATGAACAATTGCACCATGACTGTATTTGCTTTGTGTCTTTACAAATGGAACAATTTTGACCTTTCCTGTGAAAGTGCTCTTGGGGTCTCCAAGCCACAAGGGGGCCCTAAGCAGCCGCACATTCTGCTAAGAGCTTTGGCCTTTGCTCATTATGCTCATATTTACTCAATGTTGAAACGTTAAGAAGATAATATGATATTTGCACCATACCATCTACAGGACAGAATTATTGCTGTAAGATGTATACAACCACAATTTCTCATGGGTGGAGGTTCTGGAGATTTAGAGACTGCAGCTGCTTGCACTGAATGCAGCCAATAGGAAGATTTGAAGAATGATACAGAACACATTCTGACACAATAATATCACAATCCCAACATAAGAAAACTTTTGAAGATTAAAAAAGGAAATTTAACATTGCCTGACAAGTTGAAATGAGCACTACATTACCTACGTACTAATTCAAAGCTCAGAGCTAAAAAAAAGACCGTGCTCATTGCCCTCTACACAAATTGCTTAGGTCACAGTCCCAAAGTAAACAAGTTTACAAAACTGTGTAAACCATGCAAGTAAAGTGAAATCTCTAACAATAATATTATATTTACTGGTCAGTGCTGACTGACCATTTCAATGTGCCATTATAACATATAAGCATTCTTGTCTCTGCCAGCACCTCATCAACTTTACTTTCTGAAAGTCAATGTTAAGATATGTCAATCCTATCAAGTTTAGAACAGAAGAGCTCTCATTCTTCTGCTTTTAAAGACAGAAAAAACAGCTATGAAAAATATATGCTCAGTTACAGTGATTTTTAAAGCAATGCAAGGCTGCAGCATGGTCTGAATTTCTGTGCACCGCATTGCTGAGCAAAGCTCCTACTCATGCCATTATCAGATGGTGTACATTGCATTCTTTAAGTTATTTTTTCCAGTAAAAAAAGCCTTGGTATTGAAATGAATCTTTGTGACTGCAGCATAATGTGACGGAAACTATTTCACCTGGGAAAGTAATAAAGTTATGTCGGAAAAGATTTGAACAACTGACCTTAAGTCTGAACACTGATGATGAGTTTAAATGCAGTAAAGAGAATGTGAAATACTTTAATGTAATGTGTGTGTGGAGCAGTTCTAATGATGTGTAGGCTTTAACAATGAGGACCAATTCACAATAGAATGGAAAACCCACATATGAGACTTGGTTGTCACATCCATTTGCCTGGAAAGCAAACAACATCAGCTCATTTGGCCGGTTTGGAGTTATATTGTACTTTTAAGATGGAGGTTTTGAATATTTTAATAGATATGCTGCACTTGTTCTTGGATATACACACCTGTGTTTTGCTTCCCAATACCTAAGAGCAATGTTAAATCTGACAAAGCAGCATTATAAAACATAGGAATTGGTGTTTTTATTACCAAAGATGGCAGCAAAGTACAGCAAGGAAAGAAAACATCTAGTGTTATGTTGTTGATGAACATAAATAAATACAAGTTTAAATTAAGTACTTAAATTAAGTACACGGGGCTTGTGAGAAATCTCTCCAGCATCTCAGCAGATGACACTAAATCAATGTGAAGTAATTAATAAAATAAATGTTCAGCTGGTATATAACGTAAGGTTAATGTGAGTTGCAGAAATGTGGCTTATAAACATGTTTATCAGTGTCAAAGAAACAGATGCATAGTCCAATACACATATGTAGAAGAAGCAACTGTTTGTGGAGAATAATGAGATCTCACTGAAATAATTATTTTCCCTGAACGAATTATTGTCCATAAGAAGTCTCAGTCCTACCTCACCTTCTCTAAATTGATCCAGTTTGTCCTACTAGAGAAAAGCAATGCTTCTTCCATTTGAACATTTTAGAGAACATAGGAACAAAGATAACTTCCCCTGCACCAGTGACTTCTTTCAATATCCTTGCTGTTAGATTCCTACAGCAGTGTCTCTGTTTCCTCACAGAAGTTGCATTCAAAGTTCTTTGTGTTTTGTCAACCCTTATCCCCTCTCTTTGTCTCTGACTTTCTTCCTGTATTTTTATCCTTATTTTTTTTGCTTCAAGCCATTTCTCCCTGATCCCCGAAAGCCTGAAACGCACTTTTCTAAGACAAATGAGGATAAATAAGCAACACAGTTGCACAACAAAATATCCTCTTTGCACAGATATCTCAGTCCGAACTTGAGCGCCATGTCTCTTGTGTGAGTGGTGGAGACTTAGCAGAAAAAACAAACACAGATGTCTCTGTTTAATTTATCCTGCAAATGATACGCTGTTTATTCTTTGGCACCCATAGTGATAATTGTTGTAATTAAATCATTAAAATTGGGGCTTTATTCCACCAGATCCACTTGAACGAGGCAGAACCTCTCAACAGGTAGCTGTTTTTTTAGGGTTTAGGATTAAAAATAATAAAAAAAAAGTAATACAATGGCCTGCAAATACTGCATTATTATTTATGCTGACAGAAATGTATGTCCTTCTCTATTACAAACGGATACCCAGCTACTCAGAGAGACAGAACACTCCCACCTAACACACATCATATGGGTCTCACGCTGTGGACGTCAGCACAGTGTCAGAAGGAGATCTGCTTCCTAGGGCTAAAAGGATCAGGGGCTAAAGACTAGTGACTGTGAAGGCTGCATGTCCTCTGATGAGGACTTCAGAAGAAAGAGGGGACTAAGTCTATGGAGAAAGTAAAATGAGACAGAACTCGAACTGGGCTTAATAAGAGTGCTATTGCCTAAAGTCCCCTATGGAATGTCACCTAGAGAGCTTGCAGAATGAAACCTTATCAGCAGGTGAGGTCTTTGCCTGGAATAATTCGCAGAGAACAGTTATCACCTTTTCCAGCCAGTGTGTCCAGAGGATTCTCACACTGCTTTCATCTTTTAGGATTTCAAAAACGGCAGCAGAGCAGGTGTTTCTTATTCAGTCCTCTGTGACACTGTGACAGGATAATCATTACAAGTCATTCATCTTTAAGTCTCACACCACGTCCTTAGGTAATCTGTGTTTCCAGGGAGTACCAGCACTGGCTCAGATTTAAAAGAAAACTGAGAAAACACCTTTCAAAAATGACACCTGATGAGATGCAGGTTTTAGGTTTTTTTTCTTCTCTTTTTTGGTCAGACGTTCAAACAGAAGTCTGAGGGTGATGGCTGCTGGTCTGATCAGTGGTTCACTAGCTCTGACTTTACCCCATGTAAACCTGCAGATGGGTGCTTAGTGCAGCCAAGCTCTGGAAGCAGAAGACAGACAAGTCCAGATCTTTTCTGAACAGGAGAGCTTAACCATCACTTCAAGCTACATATGCCCCGCTAGCAAACAGTTTTTTGTAGAAAGGAGCTCTAAGTAAAAAAATCACAGCAGTTTCAAAGCATTTTTCATGACTAGATTCCCTCACTAAACTCATCTCTTGATACTTGTAGTTGGTATAATGTGTGATATTATTCCAATTAGCACTCCTTGCAAGCTTTGTGGCCTATTAAGGGTGTTAAATTTAAATACATCTAAGACTATTTTTGTCGGTATGGATTCTGTAACTGTGGCAATGCTCATCATTTTGTCAATCTAAAGAATCTGTAATTGTATTTATTTATCTATCACCCTTTACAATAACATTCACAGTGGAAGATAGATTGTATTAGCTGCTGTGGCTCCAGTCTGCCTATCTGATATAACCTGCTTTACTTAGACATCCTCAAGCACATCTGTACATAGCCACCACCTAATGTTTTTCGAAGGTAATAATTCAATAAGAGCACATTCCAAAATCTTCTCATCAAAAGAAAGGCAACTCAACAACACATAGAATGAAACCATATAATAAGAAACCAAAAAAAGAAACAAATCCATGTCTATGCAGTTACTTTTCTCATTACAAGAAGCATTTTTGTCACAATCGTTCCACGTATGCTGTGTTCACAGATATCCACTCATTATTCACCGCAGCAGGATAAAACATATGTACAGGACATTATGCCCAGATGTCTCTCTGTAGAAAAAGCATTAGACATCTAATGTAGCTTTCTGCACCACAGCTTAGTGTTTTCCCCATTTCCCCCAGCAACTTGCCTCCTCCATATGGTTATATCCATCAGCTACCTTGCCATCAATCAGCCTTGCCGTTACTTTCTTGTCTGTCTGCTCACTAGGTCGAGCTCATAAAACATCCAAGACATTATTGTGCATTAGACAATAAAGACATACTGCAGGGAAAATCCATTAGATTCTATAGAGAGAGATGTGGCATGAATAGAAATATCTAAGGTTCTGAGTGAGATGATCCATTCTGCTCTCTTGGGTTGACATGCAACAGTGTCTCTGCTATTCTGTGTTTTAACACCTCGCAGTGACAGCTGAAATTCTCAAGGTGTATTTGCATGTGAAGGTGGAAATCGACCCAATGCAGGTTATATTATCATGGGATTTACTTTTATTTAGGAGCAACGGATGACCGCTGCTGAAAGAATTCTTCTGTTCTCCAATTGGGCACGTTGGACTGGAGCTTGGCACATATAGTATACTGGTTGGATTTTCATATCAAGATCTGTCTGCAGCTCATGACCCTCAGTATAGTGTATGATAAGAGTTAGGATTTAGGCCTTTGCCATTTCATTATTTGTACAATGTATCCAGATTTATTAAAAAGTAATTTTAATCAAAATGTAGTGAAAAGGTAAACTCACATTGTCTTTTCTTGGTATAAATTTCTGTTAGATGCTCAAAGCACTTAATTTACCCTAAAGTTTGAATCTTATCATGTATTTCAGTCTGTTTTGTGCACATCCATCACTATGTGGTTTGACTAATCTACAAAACAGGAGAGGTCCAAACTGAAGTTAACAATTAGGTCTGCAGATGGGATCATCAGGGCTGACATTCACTCCACCAACAACTTGAAAAAAGGACAGCTAACATCTCTCAAGACCCCACACATTCTGGACACAGACTGTTTAGAGTTTTACCAGAGTTTTTACTTTTTTTCTCATTTAATGGGTCTCTTTATTGTAGAGTCTCACCAAAGGCAACAAAACTGTGAATGAACAGACGTGGAATTATTATTATATGAGCTTCATGAGGTGGTACCTGAAATAGGTTCTCAAAGAGTCTTAAAAGAACATTCCAGAGGTGCATTGAGAGACGGCCAAAGACAAACACAGTATGTACATACACATTTGTACATAATGCTCCTGGAACCAGTGCCAAAGGTCTGTCAGATTACCTAGAAGGGCGTCTATCATAGTTCATTTTTTTCACACAGTTGATTCCATTAATACTATTGCTTATCAGGTCCGGGACTTAACATGGGGACCTAAGAATCTCAACGGTTTAAAAAAATTAACACGTACGTGAAAGTACTTTGTAATAATCAAGTGCAACTTTTTCAAGAAGGGATTTGTTTAAGTGCTAAATGTTCTTGTACAACTCTTATTTAGTAGTTCCTTATCGATTTAGACAGTCTGTCATGAGGGTGGCTCTTGAAGAAGCACCCAAGTGCAGACAGACAGGCAGAGATACGGCAAGTAAAAAGGGTTTTAATAAAAAAGGAAAAACTCTCAACAGGCAGGTGGTAGCAGACGCATGCATGAACATTCTGTCATCCACAGGCGTGGCAAGGCAAATAAATGTGGGCAGGCTTCACATGACAAACAGTATTCTCCAGCAAGGAGCAAACAGAACAGAAAGGTATTTGATGTCGATGGCACAGGTGAAAACAAGGCGACAGATTGGCACAGTGCACATGGACTGAATGAATGTGATTACAATGGCAGTGGCAGAGAGTGAAAAAAACAGAACATGACTGGAACAGAAATCCAAGGACATAATCTAACCAAAGAACAATCTCACAAAAGTAACAGAACATAAAATGCACCATAAACAGAATGAACTAAAGCACCACCTGGGAAACATAAACAACCATGATCAAAGGCAAGACCCAAAACAAAACCGAAACACTTTCAAATCATGACATGTCACAAGACAGAAATTATAATGCAGTAATTCTACCTGGAGTGCAGTGACCTGTAGGGTGGGCATTAGTCGTATTGTTTTTTTAATGAAACATTTCTTATTATGATAAGGATTTTGAATTATTGTGACAGTGACAAACTCCAAAAACTGGCTTCAATAAATATCAATACAATTTAAAAATATGAGAAAACGCGGTTTCAGTGTGCACTTCAGTGATGAAAACCACACACATTTATGTAACTAGTGTCCTGAAGAAACCTATTTCAAAACGTTTTAAGAGCACTATTTGTTTGTGGCACCATGATTGCTGTGACATGCAGTCACAACCACACAGTTAATCAAAAATGAATGAAATCAAGTTAGAAAAGTTTTTTTATTTATTATTATCACTTTAATCATTATCACTATAGTACCACACAATATTGGGATACAATTTAAATCCATATTGCCCACCCCTAGTGACCCGTAAAGCTTTGCTTTTTATTGAATCTTGATGTGATTTTCTTTAAAACTGACACCTTTAAAAGTAGAAACAAGCTCAAAAATGTCCTGAAATGGATGCTTATGGGGTAAGAACGCTGTCAAAAACAATGTGTATGTAAAGACGGAAATGTGTGCATATTAGTCAATAGTTGTGCATAAGTAAAATCCAAAAGAGGTATTGTGTATTTTCTCTGTAAGAATACAAAGTAAAATCTTACAGCTTCAAGAAATTACAAACACAAAGTTCAAGTTTACAGTTGTGGGTTATTCTTTATGAATACAATATGCTATAACAGTTTGTGAATACGATTTCTTTTCTTTGAGAATTTACGAATTTACATTAGCGACTTGGTGTCACGTAAATAAATGGGCAAAGTGGTTTGATATTTTAATATATATATTGTGAAATTAAACCCTCAGCAGCTCCAGTTTGTAAGAGCATTACTCCAATAAATGTACAAATCAGGGGCCATATGATTTAATGTACCTTGGCTGTTACATTTTGACCAAGCTAGTCTTACTGAAAAATGGCTTTCCATCCTGAAGCATCAGAAGCTTGATATTTTTTGGAAAATATCTTTTCTCCAAATGACTTCAGGAAAGCATGTCGAGTAGCCTTATAACTGTAAGCAGCATCCAGTGAACCAATTATTTCCTAACTCTTTTTTCAGACTTTGACTCTTTTGTTTACCATAACCTCTGAGAAACAGATTCCCATCAGTCCCTCATTTTGTCTCCAAGTAGGAGCTGCGATCAATCTCAGGGGTGACGGCGTCTGTCACTCAAATTCCGAAGGCCTTTATAAGGTGCCAAAAGAACATCCTTACTATGTAGACTGTAGTCTGAGGCTTTGTGTTACTTCACAGCTACCGTCTCTTCCTTTGTCCCTTAATTCTTAATCATTTTACTTTTACTTTCTGTTTTTAACCTCATGGCTGCAGGTCCCCTAACTAGCACATCATGTTCTTTCTGATGGTTCAACAATATTTAAAATATTGTGTTACAGAAGGCAGTTTTTTTATATTTTAACAACAATTGAAAAGTAAAAGATAAAAAACCCAATATTTTCAAAAGTATGCTCCTGATGTACCTCATTAGACTGCTATATTAGCGAACAGAAAGCAGCTCTGGATAGTACTTGGCAAGCCGAAGCACAGATAATGAGCAGTTGACTAAAACAGTAAAGAAAAAGGTCATTCTATTATTCAAACAGACTTACCGACCTGGATTATCTATTAATTAAATAGAAAATGGATAAATTTGGATTGCATTAAAATGAATGTGGAGCAGATGTCTAAACAGTTGGTGTGCTTCTCTGATGTCTGTGATTGGCTATAATGAGCCAAAATAGGGTTGACCTTCCAATTTCTCTTATAAACCTTGTTGGAATACAGCAATCAGAATCAGCTCACCGCGATAACTTTATTTATTTTAAAAGGTGAGAATTTTGAAAAACAACATGTCAACATTACAGCTTTCTCTGACACTTGTGACATCTTGTAAAAACATATTTATATTTTAAAACTGTCAAAACCCTCAAGAAACAGCCTTCTGTTAGGCGTCAATATATAATTACATATTAACAGTTTTTACTTTTGTCAGCAGCCAGTGGAAAGTGTTGTTTGGTATAATCATAGCACTGAGCGCCTCACAGACATTCAAGTGAAACAATGTTGGTGGCTCCATTATCAACAAGTGTGACTGAGCTAGGCCATATTTGAAAAATTTTGGATGTGCTCCTGGGTAATTAAGGGTGTATTCACACTTGCCACTTTTGGTCCACTTTAAACGGACCAGAGTTTGTTTCCCCGCTTGGTCCGGACCAAACAACCGGACCGAGACCCACTTTTTGAGGTGGTCTCGGTCCGCTTCCAAACGGACTCTGGTGCGGTTCGCTTATGGTCTGAATACAAACCGGCACCGATCCGAACCAACTACAAAAAGTGTACGTCTCTTTGGTCATAAAAAGCCACCGTAGCCGGTAGCAAAGGTGTGTTGTAAGGTAATTATACCTGATAAACTGTGTGTTGCTTAGCAATGCTACTGGCTTGTTGTGGGAGAAGGCACGTAGAGAACGTCGGCGTTCAGCACGTATTCTTTGATGGGGTTCCAAAATTGTGAATTGAACATTTCAAACTGTGTTGAATGAGCTGCTCTTCACCCTCACAATAATATTGCAGTTGTAATAACGGCACAAATATGCAGAACAGAGTTGCTGCACGCAGTACGTCTACAGCTGTTTTCCTCAATTTCCAGGTCTGTGCTCTGTCCCGCCCCCATCATTTCTGTCCAGTGGGAACAATGATCGTCACCCGCGTGGCTTTGTTTACAAGTAATAGTTCACCTGCAAAAAGTACAATGTGAAAACAAACCGCACCAAATGAAAAAAATAAAGTTTGCTTTTGGTCCGGACCAAACAAGCGGACCAAAGGACTTTCCTGGTGTGAATGCACCCTAAAATGTAAAAGGTGAAACTGAATCAATTTATGCGAAAATGCACTCACTTCCAAAAAGACTTAAGCACCCAGAAGGAATGGATTGATATGACACGTAATCTGTAAGAAGAATTGATTTTGTTTGGTCATGGTGACAGACATTCCATTTTGCAGAATTTGATTTACATACAATACACTTCCTCACACTATGGTTGTAAAGTTTTTATTACTAATTCAATGCACATCCATTTTAGCTGGTGCACATCTGCTTTGTGTGCACCATTTGCTTATAAGACCAGACATGGATGCATAATTCTGTTACTGTGATATGAATTTGAGCTCATGTGATAATGTTTCTGTAGAACCTGCTGTCCTGGTAACTGTATAACTGCAGGATACTCAAGGGTTCAGCCCTTTCTCCTTGCTTGGTTACTCACCAATGGAAAAGGTGAACATGCCCCACATCAGCCCCCGGCAGGCAAATAAATTGAGCTGAAAGGTTATACACCCTTGAATGCCCCCTCCAACCCCCACCTTAGCAAGTGTAATAAACAAAATCAGCTGTAAATGGCAGGAAACATACATTATGAAAGTATCACACTGTAAAGACAGTTCTTTTTTTAGAATGGTTATTACATGTTGTTCATTAGCTTATAGACCTGGGCATTGTTCTTATTGGGCTTTCTCTCATGTCATTTTGGTGTTGAGGTCCAGGTTTTGTGACAAACTTTACACATCTTCTTTATTTCTATGTAAAAATGTCAAGTGAAGGAGATCACCATAGAAAAATGTTTGAAAATCAAAACATTTCTCATCCGTCACCTCATCTTAGATAATAACACAGAAAAAAATATATTATTTATTTTTTGGGCTCTCATTACAAAGACAGCCCAAGACTGAAATAGAGATGGTGAAAGCAAATGCTTCAACCGTACCAACTGCAATGAGGAGACCAGAACATAAAGATAAAGCCTCTTGCTGCGGCAGCAGAGAAAGAAGGATAAAAAGCTAGAAGAAAGAGCTAGAACATAAATAATGTGGTACAAAATGAGCAGAATAGAAAGTATACATAGAGGGAATTTAAGTGCATCAGGGGCATCTGGCATGAAGAAGCGCAGGCTGAAAAACAGAACTGCGGAATAAAAATGAGGTAGAGAGGAAAGCAGATGTTTCATTCCCTGCCTCATCCTTCTGCAAAGCCAGCAAGGCAAGATAAAAAAGATGTAAAGATGGAGGATTATGAAGGTAAAGTAGGTTCTAAAACTCCAAAATGATGATAAATGGAAAAGACACAGACTGAGTGATTGTGTGCACCACATAATAAAGAAATTATGAAACTGATGCTTGGGCTACGGAAAGAGAAAGCTCTGATGACTATCAGTGGAATTTTTTTGACAGTTGATATCAGAAAAAGAAACCTTTATAATGCCACGCTAATCTTTTCGTAGAACACACCAACCATGTTCTTGTATTTAAAACAAATAAATACAATTTACGAGGTGAGAATTTACAAAAGGTATTATCTACTGCTTAAATTATGTACTTTTTGTGTGTATTTTTTAATTCCTTGCAATGCAACTAAGAGTTCATTTCAGCGGGTTTTAAACCAGGCCTGCGTTAGCTTTGGTTCTGCAGGGCATGCCACCACCTGAACCGTCCAACTCTGCTTCACCAAGGGGACTGCCACTGGGGAGCCAATTAGGAGTGTCCACTGTACTGCTGACAGCTGCTGCAACTGCAGCCCTCAACACCTCCCAGCTACACATCACTGATGGTGGAATACTGCAATACTGGCAGGGGGAGGTTTAAGGGTGTCAGAGGGCAGAGGGAATCAATGGTCAATAGTGGTCAGCCTGAAAGCATCAAGGAATTGTTGTGAGCTGAGGGTACAATGAGTGGAGGTGGTAGTGTGACCTTGGGTAGTATTTAGTCAGACTTATTGTTCGTGGACTTGGGTATAGTTTGTTTTAGATGGGTTACTGCAGAGGAGGATTATGTGTATGTGGTACTACAATGTATAAGTCCAAAGAAGAAATCAAGTCATATTATTCTATTTTTTCCAAACTTAGCACAGAAAGTGGGGAAATTTGTGTTTGATCAGCTTTTTCTTTGTTGTAGAAATTCTTCTTGGAAATAAATCCTATACCACTGGAAAGTCTGTTTATTTTCCCATAAATGGTGCCAAGTGGCAAATGCATTTACAGGTGTAGTATATGTGTTGCACCAATGAAAGATTTGGCAAATTTGCTCTGCTAATACCAAACAGCATTTAGTGGAGGCAGTGCAATGATGTGGGGTGACCCTTCCTTATTAGAAAAACATGACTTCTCAACATTGAAGGCAATCTCAATGCAAAGAGATGTCAAAATGGGATTCTGCAATCAGAAGGAATCCCATATATCCCTTCTTAGGGACAGAAATCTATCCTCAACGATGGTCAGCCCCACATAGCATAGTTGATCAGTGACTGCATCCAGAATTTGGGAGTGGTAAGGATGGAAAGACCTGCCTGCAGTGCTGACCTTAACACCACTGAATGCTTGTGGAATGAGCTTGGGCAGGCTTCTTGTGCAGGAGCGACTCTCTAGCATTAAAGTTCTCTAACGCATTGCTGAGGCCCTTGTTTACTGAATGCCTAATTTGCTACAAAATGTAGCCCTCTTGGCCTAAGCTCCACATTAACTTGAAATCGGATCCATACCCCTAATTTTTTTTACATTTTGTCACATTAAATCTTGACACATCAAGCTATTTTCTTTTAGAGCCTTAATGAGAAAAACAACCAACAGCCTTATGGTAACTGCAGAGAGGTTAGCCATGGCCTTGAAAAACTGCCTTTAATGGAAGACTGGCAAAAAAAAAAAAAGTAATTCTTGAAAGAAAGCCATTGGAAGTCCCATTTAAAGTTCTCTACAAGCCATGTAGGGGGCCCCTGAGCTAAATACAAGCCAGCTCATGTTGGAAGCTCCAAAAGACTTGAGACTGGGGAAGAGGTTCAACTTCCATTACAACGTTAACCTGAAACATACAGCCTGGGCTGCTGTGGAATGGTTTAGATCAGGGGTCTCAAACTCCAGTATGCGAGGGCCCGTGTCCTGCCACTTTTAGATGTGTCCCTGATCCAACACACCTGAATACAATGGCTAAATTACCTCCACAGCATCTGGTCAAATTCTGCAGAGTTCCACCACACCCCTACTTTAGATCAAAGCATTTTAATGTGCTGGATTGGACCAGTCAAAGTCCAAATCCAACTGAGAATCTGTGACAGGACATTGAAATTAATGGTCATAGATGCTCTCCAATTAATCTGCCTGAACTCGGGCTATTTAAAAAAAAAAAGAACTGGGCAAAACATTTAGCCTCTACATCAATTACACACAACTATGTGTGGGTGTTTCACATAAAATCTTAATAAAATGCATTCAAGTTTGTAAAATATAAAGATGTATGAATAGTTTTGCAAGGCACTGTAAATGCATTGAAACATCATGCAAAATGTGCCTCTAGGTGTGTGTTCTATGCCAGATATTATGAACACATTAAGGTGAGTCATAAACATAATTTTTAATAATTTCCTTGTCAAATACAGGAGAAAACCACTTGGGTGAAGAAAGTAGGAGTATGCTTAATAGTGTTTGTATGTACATAAACAATGTATCTGAACCCAGGAAAGTTTTTAATTGGAACCTCAGAGATAAGAAATTATGATACAGCTTCCCTGCAGAGTTTGTGGTGTTGATTATTTATTCCAAAATGTGCTCATATGCTCCTATTTACAAACTGCACCGGGAAAATTCAAATCCCTGCTCCTTTTTTTTCTAGGAATTTGCTCAAAACAACCTCAGAGCAACACAAAGAAAACAACAACTTTGTTTAGCAGTGACAAGTTTCGTATGATACCTCAAGGAATATTATTTTTTATCATTGCTTATGCATCTCGTCATTTTCTTTTGTGGCAAGGGGCAGCCAGCAAAAAAGTCAGGAGCTTTGCCCCTTATTGCACATCTGGCTGCTCTTTGGAAAAACTCTGACAGCTGTGTCTAGCCCATATAACAATAGGTTCATATTCCGTCACACTGGTTGTCACACGTGGGTTTGTCGGTGGGAACAAAAATTTGCAAGAACAGGCACCTACATTTAATTCACCATCCAAAAGAAAATGTGAAACACTGTCCTGACTGCCATTCAGTGTTTGGTTTCAGCCTTTAAGGAATGAATTACTTGCAAAATGCTCTATATCTACATTTTTTTATTAGGTGAAAGTGCATATTAGGGAAGAAAGGTATACACAGTTCAAATAAAATATTTGGAGCCACCTACTCAATCTGAAGGTGGACTTTTGAATGATGCTAAATGATTTATATATTTAGGAAATAATAAAATCTTGAATAAAATATGCAAAGAATGACTGAATAAGCACAAATGAAGAAGTCCAGGAGATAAAGGATTTACCTTGACAATTAGGAGTTATTAACTTCAGAACAGATAATGTTAAGGCTGGGGTCAAGGACACGAAACGATAGCGTCTGTTGTCAGAATAAGAGAAAGAAACATCCCAAAACTCTAATTCCACTGTCAGTAAACCCACATCTTACTGTTATGATTCTTTATTGTGTGGGACATCCTTGAGTCCAGAGTAAATATCAGCTAAAGATTAGCATGTATCTCTTCTCCCTCTTTAGAAACAAGAAATCTTCTCACTCCATGCGCACATGCGCCTTAATTCATAATCAAATACCAATAAGAGGAGGCTAGCGAGAAGTGGATATTCTCCTGCCAATCATGCCTTTGCTTCAGCGGTTTGTTTAGATTGAAAGTCACCTTTCCAGATGCTCAGATGCCAGCTCTTCTTCCGCCCACTCACAAAAATATGTGTGCAAAAACACACAAACACATACAATGTACCAAACCACACACATTTTCCTCCCACTCTGTGCAGTGTGAGAAACCTTTTGTCAGTTTCCATCTTTCAAAAGGTATTTAGATGGCACTTTGAGGGATGCTCATGTACAAAAACAGTGAAATGAGTGTTGCATAACTACTTATTCTGCCAAGGGATTCCATTTCACAAATTGTATCTCACATGCACATAATCCAAAAAAACAGTGACTATTTTTAATCAACTCCTAGGTCTTTTCCAACATGGCCACTTTTCTGTGGCCATGTGGGGGGAAATGGGTGCCAAGGCCAAATTATAAGGGTTAGCCCAAGTGGCCCCCTCTTGTCCTGCCCACACCCCCATTGATACTGCACAGACAGAGGCCAGGGACTGCCCCACAAAGATCTCCAAAGAAGCCAGAGTGGAGTCTGCACAAAGGTGTCACCCCCCTCAGTTGGGATCAGTCTGGAAGATCTTAAGCCAGCCAAGCAAAGAGACTCTACCACCAGCATTCCAAGGCCCAAAGACCCATACATGATCCAGGATGGAACACAGCCGATCCACCCTATGGTTAAAGACATACAACACAAACAAAATTGTGCCTTCGTAAGTCATTAGATAATTTTCTTGGAAGTACTTAACGGTAAATGTAAATTCTGTAAAAAATGCATGGTTGCCATCAAAGATTTTACCTAAATATTCCTATTACCCATTGAAAAAGCATATAGTATAAATGTTATATAGAAGCTCTTACAGCAGAGAGGTCAGCTAAGAAGTGAAAAAAAGACTAGTTGACATTCTGAAGAAGGAAGCTCTGGACGCTGCAGTCCTCCTCTGCACAGGTCTGACAAGTGCATGGGGCAGATCAGGGGGAATGTAGAAAGGGATACCAATCTTTCCTTTACTGCCTCTTTGTCTGCTGCCTGCTCATATAACAGACATTAATCAACATGGAAAGAATTGTTTTCTCTCCACTGCATGGCATAAAAAAAAAAACTCATCTGCATCTAGGGCGAAGGGAGTGGTAATGTTGCATGACATTCTCTTCATATCGCAGAGCTAGAGGTCACCTCCCAGCACTGAGGAAAAAAGAGGAAGGAAAAAAATAACTCTCTCCATCTCTCACCTGTTCGCCCACTCTGCCTGCATTTAACAATCTGCACTCTGCTCATGTCCTTCGTCTATATAGGCTTGTGTGACACACACACAGAAACATTGTACCTAAGACACATTCTGCTTTTTTTGATAAGGGACAAATTGATTCACGTTTGGGAAGTGACCAGCATCATTCCTCATAATTACTATAAGAAAATAAATGGAATTGCATGTAAGTCATAAAATAATGTGGACAGACAAATGCCCAGCGTGCGTTTCTGGGGTTGTAATTGCTCCTGAGTTTGGACACCACAGAACAAATGTTTTTGCTGGCTAGAACAACACCATGTAATTTATTTGACTGGTGGATGATTACTGAGTTAAGGACTTCATTAGAAAAGGTACTGTATGTTATTTCCAACTGAAGTGAGCACTGTGTTTGATGGGTATTTTTTAGTCAACTCAGAGGTAAGGAACGACACAGAGTCAGTTATACTTGCGGCAAGGGTAGGTCACTCTCTGCAGTGCAAAACTACAAAGTATTAACACTCCTCCCTCTTTATTTATACATGCTTGGTCACACACAGTTCAAACAACATTCAAGGTGTGTGTGTGTGTGTGTGTGTGTGTGTGTGAAAGGTTAGGGTTCATGTGTCTTGATTTTAGAGAAAGGAGTGAGGATTGGTGCCAGTCCCTAGATGCTGCTGATAATAGCATAACTCACCCTTCTCTCTTATCTCTTTGTCTATGGTATGTGGGGGAAGAAAGCACTTAGAGCAGACACAAGTGATAAACAATATAAAAAGTCATAAAAACCCTAACAGTGTTTAACATTTTAACCCCAAAACACTCAAGTTAAACTACAATTCAAAAGCCATTTTTAGGAAAGGCTTGCGTTTGTTTGCATGAGCTGCAGTTATTTTTGTACAAATTAAATGAGTCATATTAGACTGATAGAATACGACACATTTATAGTCTCTTAACATCAGAACTTATGAATAAACAGCAGTCATTACTTGTTTGAATCACTGACATCTCTTGCTAAAATAATCCTAGAATCCAACCTTCAAGATCCTTCCGCGGCTCAGTTGTGAGTGAGTGTATGTGACTGTTGTTTTACAGCACGAAGCAAAAACGTTTCTTACACGGTGCCAAAAACAGCCAAAAAACCCCACCATAACTATTTTTTGAATTCTGTTAACGGCATTGTCAATACACCATCAAAAGACACACAAACCAAACCGGTTCAAGAGCGAGTTCCTTTGGTGAAAAAAATGCTATTTGAGTCTCCCGTGTAAGCCACCATGGGCCCGAAGAAGAATCCAGCCTTGGAGGATTTTGAGGAGATAAGGAAAGCGTTGGATTTTCTTTCTGGAGAAACCTCGGCCATCCGACTCCAGCAAGAGTACATCCTGGACTTGGTTGAAGAGGTGAAAGCTTTGCGACTTCTTAATGAAGAAAAGGATAAGCGGATCGCCGTTCTGGAGAATCGCGTGGCAGATCTGGAACAGTACACCAGGATGAACGCCGGCGCGGTGGCAGGGCCCTGTCCGGCTGGTGAGCCGTCACCTCGCGTGACGGAGTCCACGGAGGAACAGGTGGCCTCTTTCCTCTTGTCGAAGGGGATAAAGCTGGACTGTGACTCCGTGGAAGCATGCCACCCTCTCCCGAGATGAGGTAACAACGACAGACCGGCAATCATCATGAGGTTCAGCAACCGGAAACACAAATCTGCTCTGCTGAAACAGGGCAGGTTGCTGAAGGGGTCAGAAGAAGATCCAGTCCACGTGGACCACGAACTGTAAAGTCTTCATTAAGCTGTTCAGAACACCGGAGGAGGCGAAGGTTCTGGTCGTTAGGGACATCACGGAGTTGGATAAATATGACTGAACTATCTGAGGATCATTTGAGCACAGGTGATATCATGCACGACTCACTTCACCATGTCACAAGTTACAGGAACTTCTTCACTTATGAACACAACACTAACACCTACAACTGTTAGTGCCAATAACCTGGAGCTGAAGACATTCAGCTATATGGATTATAAAAGTCAGGACATGGAATTGGATGTGGATCCAGATAACAATTTCTTTAATGATATGGTTGATAACTGCTGCTACTACACAACGGATCAATACAACATGGAAGTTCAAGTAGATAATAAGCTTTCAATCATACATTTCAATAGCAGAAGTTTATATGCAAACTTTAATAGCATCAAAGACTGTCTGAGCCAGTTTAAACAGCCATTCAGCATCATAGCCATCTCTGAAACCTGGATCAGTCATAAGAAGGGGGCTGACTTTGAGCTGGAAGGTTATGAGTTCAATTATATCAGCAGAGAAGGGAAACCTGGAGGAGGAGTAGCTGTGTATGTTGATAAAAACTTAAAGTATAAAATAGTAGAAAACATGACCAGAGTGACTAAAGATGTATTTGAGTGTATAACCGTTGAAATATATATGGAAAAGTCAAAAAATGTCATTGTCAGTTGTGTTTACAGAGCTCACGGTTCCAATATGGAAATATATAGAGAATGGTTTGAGCAAACATACACAGCTACATCTCAGAAGGTCTTTTTCATCTGTGGGGACTTTAATATTGATCTACTTAACTCAAATAATCATAAACCTACTGAAGAGTTCATTAACACCATGTACAGTTTGAGCCTTTTTCCCAAAATCACCTGACCCAGCAGGATCACACTGAACAGTGCCACATTAATAGATAATATATTTACTAATATCTTAGATAATAATACAATAAGTGGATTAATTATTCAGCATATTAGTGATCATCTTCCAGTCTTTGTTGTTAGTGACAATTTCTATATAAAAAATAAGAATAAAAGTAATGCGTGTGCATTACTTTTATTCTTATTTTTTATATAGAAATTGTAAAAGAGTAAGAACAGAGGAATCACTCATATCTTTCAAAGATAATTTACTGAAACACAACTGGGAGTCTGTTTTGCAAGAAGATAATGTTGATATAGCATAAGAAAATTTTCTAAGCACCTTTAAAGTATTATATGATAAAAACTGTCCATTAATAATGTACTCTCACAAAAACAAATACTTAGAAGCTCCATGGATCACAAAGGGTTTGTAAAATCCTTGCAAAAAAAAGAACAAACTTTATAGAGATTTCATAAAGTATAGATCCTTAGAGGTGGAGAATAAATATAAGAAATATAAGAATAAGTTAACTGCTATACTACGAATAACTAAACAGGATTACTACAGTAAATTATTAGATAGAAATAAGATAAACATCAAAGGAATTTGGAAAGTATTAAATAATATTATCAAGAAAAAATTGGGAAAAAAATTTTTTCTGCAGTTTTTTATAAATAATGATGGCAAATTGGATGAGAGTAATGACGTTGTTCATAATTTCAATACATTTTTTGTGACTGTGGGACCCAAACTGGCAGAAGAAATCCCTGATCCTATAACAACTGGAGCTCTGAATGAAACATAAATCAGTAGAAATCCTTTTTCTATGTGTCTCACTGCGGTGGGAAAATAAATTATAAATATCATCAATAAATGTAAAAGCAAAAGGTCAACTGATTGTGATGGTATTGATATGATAATAATCAAGAAGGTAATTGAGGAAATTATCCAGCCTCTGACTTACATCTGTAATCTGTCACTTCAATCGGGTAAATTTTCAGAAAAGTTATTCCACTCTATAAATCTGGGGACAGACACCATTTCACAAATTATAGGCCTTTTTCTCTACTTCCACGGTTTTCCAAAATTTTGGAGAAATAATTTGTGAGTAGATTAGATACATTCATTAATAAACATAATCTGCTTTCTGAAAGTCAGTATGGATTCAGATCACAAAGATCTACAGCAATGGCAGTCATTGAATTGATAGAGGAAGTCACTGGCGCCTTAGATAATAAGAAATCGACAGTTGGTGTATTTATTGATCTCAAAAAAGCTTTTGACACAATAAATCATGAAATGTTAATCAAGAAATTGGAGCGCTATGGCATCCGGGGAGTAGTCCTGCACTGGATGGAAAGTTATCTAAGCAACAGGCAACAATTTGTGCAAATGGGTGACTGCCAGTCACCATGCTTGGACTTTGTTTGTGGTGTCCCCCAGGGGTCAGTACTGGGGCCAAAATTGTTTATTATTTACATTAATGACATCTGTAAAGTTTCTAAAATACTTAAATTTGTTTGGTTTGCAGATGATACTAATATCTTTTGTACAGGTGATAATTTGGGTCAGCTTATGGCTGAAATCAACTTAGAGTTATGTCAACTCAAGATATGGTTTGATATTAACAAATTATCATTAAATTTAGAGAAAACCAAGTTTATGTTGTTTGGAAACTGCGGAAGAAGTACAAATGTTCAGATCCTAATAGATAATATGACAGTAGAGAGAGTTAAGGAAATTAAGTTTTTGGGAGTAATGATAGACAATAAGATTTGCTGGAGACCTCATATAAAATACATTCAAACAAAAATATCCAGAAGTATTGCTGTTCTCAGCAAAGCTAAATATTTTCTAAATCATGCTGCTCTTCATATTCTGTATTGTTCACTTATATTACCTTACTTAAGTTATTGTGTGGAAATATGGGGCAACACCTATAAAACCTCACTGCGTCCGTTATGCACATTACAAAAAAGGGCCATCAGAATGGTTCATAAGGCAGGATTCCACAATCATACTAACATACTATTTATCGAGTCCTGCCTCCTCAAACTCCCAGATCTGGTAGAATTTCAAACAGTTCAGCTGATGTATAAAGCTAGAAATAAACAACTACCAGAAAATATTCAAAAGCTGTTCACTGATAAAGTGGGGGGTTATGACTATAGGGAAAATCTCAATTTCAGAACCTTGAGGGTTCGAACCACCATGAAGAGAATGTGCATTTCAGTCAGTGGTGTGAAGGTCTGGAATAAACTCCAAAAAGAGCTGAAGCAATGTCCAAGCATGAGTCTGTTTAAAAAAAGACTAAAACTGATGTTTTTCAACATGTACTAGGATGAAGAGGTGAGGTGAATGGTATCTCATCTGAGCACTGTATGTGTGTGTGTGTCTGCATGGGTTGCATGGGGGGGTGCTGCGTCCTCTTCTTCTCTGCCTCTGGTCCTCTGTGGCTGCAGCCTGACGCTGCAGTTGTTGCAGCCTGGCTTCTCTCGCTGCTCCTAGCTCTGTGCCTCGTGGTGGTGGGGGGCAGGTCGGGGTTCAGGGGACTCTTGTGGACGGCTTGGTAGTTTAGGGGGGTCCTGGGGATCTTGTCCGCCTCTTTGCGCTGTGGGGTGTGGGGTTGGGATTGGTGGGGGGAGCTGGTGATGGAGCTGTGGCTGTGGTGTTGGATTGGGGGGAGGGTGTCTCTAAGTGCCAATATACATGAGTGTGAATGTGGATTTAGGCCTGAATGTGGTGTGTTTCTGTGTGTGTAGGTATGCATGTGTGCAGTTACATGTACATATGTGGAGGTACATGTTTGTCTGTATGTATATATATATATATACATATACATACGTATGTGTACGTATGTATATGTATGTATATGTGTGTATGTGTATATATGTGTATGTGTATGTATATATGTATATATATATATATATATATATAATTGTGTATATATATTTATTTATAATTTTTTGGTTTGTGAATTCTGGATCAAAAACATAGATGTTAATTAGGAAGGTTAGTTAAAGTTAATTTAAGTGCAATTAGAGGGAGAAGGGGTATGAAAAAAAAGTTTTACTTCTTCATACCCCTTTTCAGACAATTTATATTAATCAATAATCAATGTCAGATCTCAGGTTAAATATACTGACAAGTTTACTTATTGGAAAATGTTTATTCTACTAGTTTATATTTATGTTTAAGTTAATTTGATTTATTTGGAACTGGAAATTTTATTTAATTTTTACCAAACACTTCTTTGTATGGTATTTGGATATTGTTTGTTTGTTTGTTATAAGGATTTCTGAAATTGATTTATTTATTTACTGTTGTTTGTCATTGTCTGAAATCATTGTCTGAAATAAAAAAAACAAATCCTACACCTTTTGAAAGTGTTAAAAATGGAAATTATCTTCAACAACAGTCCCAAGAACAAAAAAGTTGTCTAGAAGGCTGTCTAGAAGCAACAATTAGGGTTGTAATGTCAGAGGAAACTAAAATGAGCTGATGCATTTATTAAAGGCACAAAAACTGGTCAAAGCCATTAAGTGGAAAATATTGAATGCAATACATATAGGCCATCATGATTCTTGTTTACTACTTGCTTTTTGATCTCCAAAGTACATCTTAAGGACAATAGCCTTTACCTGATGGGGAAGCTCAATCAATACCAGGACAGCTTTATGTCTATCTGCACTGTATGAGAAACCACAAAGCAAATCCAGGAAGGGAGATGGGGACCATGAGTGGAGAGAGGACACTGACAAATTAGACAGTTGACTGACAGGTTGAGAGCAGACTCTCAGCGGTGGAAATGATTCAAGTCAAGTACAGTGCTCAGAACTGCACCTCAGCATAAAGCCAAGCAAACAGTGGCTATATATCTCCCCCACCAATCAGTGCAAACACACTATTTATGTGGCTTTCAATAACAGAAAGGGAAGAAAAAAACATTGGATCATCGTAGGACAGCAGAGAATGTTAATTAGGTGTAATGGAAGTTTAAACACAAACAAACCAAGGCTGTAGTATGAATTCTCCAGCAGTTGAGAAATCTCTTGGTATGGGCTGTTTGTTTTGCAGTGCCTGGATGCAGCTCTAATTACTGTCATGGCAGTCGTCTCTATACATGCTGCAGCCTATATCAGCACATCTGGGTAATGTCCTAAATGTATCATGACCTCTGCTGCTTCCTCTTATCTGTGCGGGTTTAATTTGTTTGCATCTGTAATTTAAAGCTGGGGTGCTTGTTTTAGTTACTGTAATACAAGCAGACCTGTAATTTGATCAATAGAGACGCAATCAGGTCTAAAACCATGAGCATCCAAGGAATACTCGCCCACTGCAGATAGGATGACAATTAACTGTAACCTACCTCAGTTTACGGGTGGCCATCAATAAAACCAAAATAGGGCAAGATCATTTACTCAGGACAGCAGTTATGATTATCATGACTGAATAATTTGGAGGAAGACAGATCTGCACAATCATGAGAGCTCCAAGGTTTCAGCACAGATGATAAAGTGCCTTAAGTGACAACATTTTTCGGGGTTCAATTTAGTCTGATGTCAAATTAGGTGTGAATTCTCCATATTTAGGACAAGTGTTGGGTGTCAGATCAAATTTATTTGGCTAATGGGCCATTTAGTCCTCCAGCAAAAACAAAAACGGAAATGAAATGTCATGTTTCTACTGGTAATATATGTCAGGAAGAAATTCTACACATTGCTGTGCAATTTTAAGCTGCGTATCCTGGATAAAACAATCAATTCCCAAGACTCTTAGCTCACCCACATACCCAGCCATTGGAGGTCAATAATGTGCCCAATGAGGAAACATTAGCTGACATGTTGAAGAGGAGGAAAAAAAGAGTGATGAAAGGAGGAAACTGTGGAAGAGGGATTTTTCTTACATACAGGCCATGGGATAAGCCACATGGTTTCCCACATTACAGCTATCATCAAATATAGATTATAGGCTCCTCTCTGTGTCCAGCATAATGGTGGATAGGCCTTCACTGTGCCACCACCATATGAATGCTCCACTTGCGCTGTTCTCCACCATAATCAATCACGTTTACGGCCAGTTTGAGTTATCGCTTTCACTTGACTCCCTGTGAGTAGATATTGACCTAAACTGGTTCTTCATCCCAGGAGGAAAACTGCACACCCAATCTAAAATAGATAACAGTTTGAACAACAGATAACTGGTAATGAACCATAAACTCCACCATAAAAGCCTCAATAGTGGTTTGGTTATGGAAAATAGACCTCAGATGGATCAAACAAACAGACAAGTTAATCCTAATTTATCAGACAAACTGACACGCAGCTGATGAATCTTGGATTTAGTAAGAAGAATCAAACAGTCAAGTGAAAAGTAATGGTTTTATAGCTCTGAGAATTAAGGGGCAGCTTTGAGAAGATGGGACATTCATCTGGATGTGCCTATTTCCACAATGTAATGGCTGATGGGATGGGATAAGATGGCAGCAGTGAGTGTAGTAGTACAAAAACGAAACTGGTGGTTGTAAGGCTATTGCTAATTCTGCTCCTGCTCCTGGGTTATCTTCATTTCTATAGCATCCCCAAAGGCCCTAGAGAGGAGCTATAAGTGTGTCAAGGCTTTTGAGCACTGGAGGATGAAGGTTGGGGTTTTCAAACACACCATACCAGGAATATATTCTCTGCAGATATCACCCTACCCCTCTTTCCAACCAACCATTCTCCAGCCACCCTCCTGCTTTGCAAGGTATTTTATTGATTTCTTAATTTTCACTCTTTCCAACATTCTTTCTCATTTTGACGACATCCAGCATGTGCCCCCCTCCAGTTCCGGATACGGATGCTGCATACAAGGGTGACTTGTAGGCAGATTAACGGTGATGTTGATGGGTGCTAGGTCTGTCAGTCATCACAGGCCTGACAAAGATGTGTCAGACAAAGATGCGATCTCTGAAGTTCACTTGAACTATGTGAAGTTTCTTTCTGCTATCAGAAACATGAGGGGGTGTTTGCATATGTGTGCATGTGGATTTTTATAATACGAAGTAGGAACACAAGCAGCTGGAGGTTTCTATCTGTCAAGCTCCTTCAGTAAACCTTCATTTTCACTTCCTGACACATTACTTCAAAACGGAGAAAATTTATGCCTCTGCTGAAGCAATAACTCATATTTTACCCCATGCACCTTGTTCTTTTTGACGACACAATGCTGCTTTGAAGAATAATTACACCAACAAATCTGCAGTCCTGAAAATTGGCGATAAATAAATACATATACTGCCTCATCTCATGGGTAGCTTCTTCTGTCAATGGATGGATAAAAAAAAAACAAAAGCTGACAAAGAAATCTCTGCTCACATCTAGCTTTCTGCAAGAGCTCTTACTAGAGGAAATTACATTTAAAAATTTGAAGGCTACACAACAATGGGAAGCTATTTGAATTCCATGACATTCAGTGCAAACTCAAGCACAATACCATCTGAGCAAATCTAGTGATATGTTAAAAGTTAAATGACCCATTATGTGCTCTTCTAATGTGGAAAGAAAAGAGACAAACAAATGTCCTCATGGGAGAATTATGGTACCTTTAAGAGTGGGAAATGACGCTAAAGCTACAAGACATTTTAATACTTTTTGACATTCATAATCCTTTAACAAACATGGGCTAAGTCAAATATTACCCTGGCATTCAAGGTTTATCTGCAGATGAAAAGCACTGTGTCGTCTTTAAATCACATCTTGTGAAATGTGTAACTGGGTTGCTCGAGTTTGAAGGGCAGCTCTTCTTAGTTAATACTGTAGCATTTATTTCACATTCATCTAGTTTGCACTTGTTATTAAAAGTTGGGAATAATGTATTATAAATTTTAGCCAAGCATGCAAAGTTCAATGGCACAGATAACCATAGCTACTGCTTCATATTAGCTGGAAGGTTGTTCTTATTTTCAAGTAATCAATGGAACAATGCACAAAAAAGGTAATCAAATAGCAATCATAAAATGTGTAGTAATCATGAGCTTCTGAAGAGCTTAATTTGGAAACATCACATTCAGCAACCACTTTTAATCTAAGGTGGGTGGCTGGGAATATTAGCTGAGGGATAAGGAGTGGGTGGTGGGATACATTCATAGTGTTGCTCATGGAAGTGTTTTTTTTTTCTTTCTGCATCGTAAAACTCCTCTGAGTTGGGTAAACTGGAAGAGGTGGTGGATTTTCAAAGCATCCGTCATGCATTATATAGGACACTTTGTTTATTAATGGTGTGCTCTCCCACTGGAGACTGAAATACTTGGCATAGGCCCCTGAGTCTCGCTGCTTTAATATATGAAGGCTAAATAATTAAAGCAGCCTTACATCAGCACAGCTTTTAAAGAGCTGGCCCCCTCTCCTGTGTATACAAAGCAAAGGCATTGCCCACACTGTGATGGGCTCCCACTCATGTACACACAATGCTTTCATGTGCCTGGACAGACGATGGATAGGAATGATAGAACATCCTCCCCACAACCGACAGTCATTATGCCACCTCCTGCGAGCTCCAAGCCAAACCTCAACACATTCTTAAAGAGGTTCATTTACAGAGGAGAAACATATATCGGCCACATTATTAGATATACTTTTTGAATTGCCTATTTACCCAAAAGCGAGTGCCTCAGTGCCGTTTTGTATCTAGACATGCTAAAAACATATACCCAAACTTTAAACTCAGAATCAGAAAGAGGAAGAAAGAGGATTAAAGTGTCTCTAAATGTTGCGTGGATTGAGTATTTTAGAAATTATGATCTAAGATTTCCAGTAACAAACGTCTTTCAGGCTTACAATAATTGGTGCGATAAATAAAGAAGAAAGACAAAAAGTACAAAATTGCCTTCTTCATTTCAGAACTCATAGGGGAATTGGCAGCTGGTTTGAGATGATAGAAAGGCAACGGTAGCTCAAATAATAACTTGCTATATCCAAGGAATGTGAAAGGCCATATCTGATCCCACAATGTTGAATCTTGAAGCAGATGAGCTGCAAGAGCAGAAGATCTGAGAAACTGAGGTTTCAATTCGCACACTCAACAAAATGTTGGGATAACATATTGGAAAACCTTGCCTGGTCCGGTTAGTCCAGATTTCTGCTGCTACAATCAGGTGGTAGTGTCAGACTTGGCATGAACTACATAAAAGCATAGGTTCATTTTGCCATGTATAAAAGGTTTAGGCAGTTAGTTGTGTAATGGTGTGGGGTATATTTTCATGGGCATCTTAGTACCAGCTGAGCATCGCTTAAACACCACAGTCTACTTTTGCTTATCATGATCCTAACTTTATGACTACTGTACCCACCATCCGATGTATACTTCAACTTTTCTGCAACAATGCGGCAAAGCTCAAATGATCCAAACTGGTTTCTTTAACATGTTAGTGTTTAACCACTGCAGCTCAATGACTTCCAAGATCACCAGATAACATTTCAATAGAGGAATTCCAGCCTGTGGTGGAACCCAAGATTTTCACCCACTAATTAGTGAGTTAATTTTGAGCTGTTATAGTTTTTTATTTTTATTTTGTAATATGCTTTTAAATGTAGGGATTATTAGTTAATGGTAGTTATTCTTTTTAATTACATTAGTTACTAGCTTTAGTATGACTGAAAACTACTTTGGAACATGAGTAGTGAAATGCAGAAATGCACTTTTTTGGCTAAATTTGAAAGAAAAACAAAACAAAAACAACACATTACTAGTCTGTGATTTGTTATGCAGCACAAAGTACATTAAATATTTAACTAACATCAAATGGTGGCTGCTTTGATGTTTTTATATAGTTTGATTTCATTCTCCGGACCCCGCTTACACTGCATTATATGACAGTTTCCCTTCCTCTTGGTTGGAGACAAAGTGGCACTTAAATACAGCCTTTATTTTTTAGGACAGCAGAAATTTGCTGTAAGCTGTGCCTGCAACACTGTGTCATGTCTCTAGTTTTCTTGAGATTGCAGCTGCAGCTTTTTACACTGCTCAGCCTATGCAAATGTAAAAGTTGTATCAAAAGTCCAAAGTGGTTTATGCACTAACACTGAGTGATTCAGTTCTAAAGTAGTTTTTGGAATTATGTTTTCTACAGTTTTTAACCAAAAGCAGATTTGATCAATGTAACTAAATACAATACCTAAAAAACGTGTTTTTATGTTCTTACTACTTTTTGTTACTATGTACCTCACAAAAACTTCTAAATAAAAAAATTATTTCCTATTTCAATTCCATTGCTGAGGCAGAAAAATTGAGCTGCAAGGGAAGGAAAAATGCTCTTTTCTCCTCCAACCAGTTCTTTGTTTTTAATAGAAAAGCAATGAATGGATGTCTTGGTGAAATACGTTCATTTGGTCCCAGCGTCGCTATATGACACCTTATTTCGTCTCTGTGCTCCTACGTGCAAGACTGAGATGGGCCAAATAATTTTCCCTGGCAGGCAGGAAAATAGTGCTCGCTGGCTAAACTGACTTGCACAAGACTGTAGAGGTGAAATGTGTGCTGATATATTTCAATTGTTCTGTGCTTTATAATTTCCCGACAATGGTGTTTTACTGCACACTGTTGAACACTAACAGAAGAATATGGGATTGACGCAACCTTTAATCAAACCGCTATTACTTGTTTCAAGGAAAAAGCAAGTTTGAAAAAGTGAAATTAAAAGCATATTTGCTCAGAGACTTTCAACTACTTAAAGTTACACAATGGGCAGAATTATGGCTTTTTGATTAGATGATTTTCAGATGTATTCTTATTGTACACTACCACAATCCAATCTCTTTTAAGCTGTTTATAATCTGTATAAAGTGTTGTTTGATTAAATATTCAGAGACACAGCTGTCATAAATTTGCAGCAGAAAGAGAGGAAGCATACCTGCAACAACAAACCTGTTTCGTATAAAAAAGTGTTTTGAAAGGAATATACAATTTCTTAAAGGAAATACCATTTAAGACAGGTTTTGTAATTTACAGCCACAAAGTTCCTTGTAACATATTGGTATTTTGTGCACAATTGTCAAGAAGTAGAGACTCCAATCTAAAGGTCATGGCAAGTATATGTATTCAGCCTCCCTTGCTCTGATAAACCTAAGTTTTGTTGGGACCACAGCCATGGTTAAAACGTGAAAGGCCAGTACAGACTTTCCTGGAACTTTCAAAATAAATTGCATTAACCTACTTCCGGCACAGCCAGGAAACGGGGTAACTGCCGACTTCCTGTGATGTCACTGTTCAAATAAAAGCACCGCTATTGCTAAATCCTGCCTCTTCCACCCGGACTCCTTGCGAGGCTGGCCGGAGAGGCACCGCGCTAATGTCTCTTTTCTGGCAAACAGACATAAACTCTTCAAACTGGATCCAAGGGTGTCATACAATCATTGATCATATGCACTGAGTTAAGTACAGATGAATTACTGTTTGTGTACCCGGTACTCATTCATAAAAAAGGGGAAATTAAGGTATAAGCATTGCTTTACTTTCTCTCTGAGGCCTGCAGAAGCAAACTGTGTTCCAGAGAATTCCCTGCAGAGACGCGGTCTCCATGAAGCGGAGCGGTTTTCCCAGTCTGGAAGGAGGACAACCGAGACCGCATCACCGTGGTTACAGTAACTGTGCAGACAGAACAAGCCGTCTTTCATCTACAGCTACGGAGGTTAGCCGAAGCTAACCGTTTGTTCACAGTGGATGTTTCTTCAAACCTCATCGCCCCAGACAACGTTTCCTCACCACGGTTCATGAGGTTAGGTTTTGGGCAGAGAGAGATAGAAGTGATTTAGAATGAAATAATCAAACGTTTTTCATTTTATGAAGTTTTTTTTTTTTTTGTGTGAAACTCAGCTATCTTGGTGCTAGCAGGCTATCTGCAGCACATGTGCTCAGTTATGTGTTCTGTGTTTGTGTGTTTTTAAAGTTAAGACAAACTTTACTTGAAGGGTGATTTTAAACACAGAAGATTGATCATAACGCGCCGTCCGCGCTCATGCATTCTGGTGCTAAGCTATCAGCTTCTTTTGTTAGCTTTAACTGCTAACAGCTAAGAACACGTGCTTGCATACTTAGGCCAATTTCTCCAGAAAGATTTGGTTATTTTCCAAAATACCTCCTTAAATATTTGACAATTTCTTTAATAATATTTCTTTAAATATTATTTTAATAAATAAAAGCAGCTAATTAGACACCGTTGAGAATTAGTCATCCAGAAGGTTGGTTTTATTAAGCAGATCATTCTTTAAAACATTATTTTATTAAAATAATATTTTATCTGATCTTGCATTGTGAAGGGTTGTCTAAACGTTTGCTGATTATTGCCTAAGTTGGTTCCAAGACTAACTTAACTCCATTTCCAGATTCTTCAAGATAATCCTTGGTTCTCAAACATAAACATTGCATGGTAATGTTGCATCACTATTTTGATCATGATTATCAATCATCTTTAATCAACTTGTTTATATTGTACATAACCCATTACTTCTCGTTATTTAATTCAATTCAAAAATGTATCCTTTCATTCTGCTTAGTAGTTTAGTTGGATTGTTTTAGCATAGTAAAGAGTTTGTTGATTGAAATATGTTTGACTTTGAGTTGACTTATTTTAGTTTATAAATTCTTGTATTTTAAGAAACTGTGTGAATTCATTCCTTGTGGGTGCAGAGTTTTGCTGTTCAATAATGTCAGAGCTTGGCTCACCCTTAACAGACCGAAATATTATTTGATAAAATATTAAAATATGAATATTAAATGTTAAATAATATTTTCAGATTCATAGTCACAACAGTATATTTCGGTAAAATCAATTGCCTTCAGAATTCACCTGCTTAGTAGATATGTTCAACTGCATGCTATTAAATTACAGTAGAAATCCAGCTGTTCTGCAAAGGCAGAAATATAACACTGAAAATTATTATGTACACACCATCTCCACAGTGAAGCATGGTGGTGGCAGCATCATGCTGAGAAGATGCTTTTGTTTTGCAATGAAACAGGAAGCTGATCAGAGTTGTCGAAAGGCTGGGTGGAACAAAATACAAACAATCCTGGAAAAAACAATTAGAGGCCATAAAAGACGTTAAACAGGGGTGGGGGTGTGCACCTTCCTGTGACCCAAAACCCAGACAGAGGAAAAACTGGAGTGTTTAAATAAAGGAATATTTATGTGCAAGAATGGCCCATTCCAAGTTAATTTTTAAACCCATTTGAAAATGTGGGGCAAGATGTTCATGGAATGATGTTCTGTCCAATCTGACTGATCTGGAGCTATTAAGCAAAACAAGAATGGGCAAAAATTAAGTTTTTAGATGTGCTCACAGAAATATACTCCAATACTCACAGCAGCTGAATTTGCAGCTAGCAGATATTCAACAAAATGTTAATTTTAGAGGGTCTGAATAAAAACATACTGCACATTGTCAAGTTTTATTTGTAACAAATATAAAAAA